>NC_081169.1:31106288-31123788 GCF_012432095.1 Onychostoma macrolepis | reverse complement strand
TGTGAGTGTGAGTGTGTGTGTGTGTGAGTGTGTAAGAGCACGAGTGTGTGTGTGTGTGTGTGTGTGTAAGAGCACGAGTGTGTGTGAGTGTGTAAGAGCACGAGTGTGTGTGTGTGTGTGTGTGTGTGTGTGTGTGTGTGTGTGTGTGAAAGAGCACGAGTGTGTGTGTGTGTGTGTGTGTGTGTGTGTGTGAAAGAGCACGAGTGTGTGTGTGTGTGTGTGTGTGTGTGTGTGTGTGTGTGTGTGTGTGTGTGTGTGTGTGTGTGTGTGTGAGTGTGAGTGTGTGTGTGTGAAAGAGCGTGAGTGCAGTGTGTGTGTGTGTGATGTCACTCAGTGTGAGTCATTCTCGTGAGTCACATTCACACCACAGATCATGACATCATCAGCTGATCTCTGAGGTGAAGCTCGTTAACGGCTCAATAAACATCAGAACGAAACTAACAATAGTCCGAGATCTTTTTTTTTTTTTTTTTAAAAAGCGATTAAAATGGAAAATCCATTTGAACAGAAGATCTTCAGAAGTGTTTGATGTGATTCAGTTTTTATGACAATGAACACGTTCCACCCTTAATAAATAATATTTCTGGCATCATTGTATATGATGCTTCTTGGCACTAAATGAAATATCAATGCAGAAACAGCTGTGAGTGTGTAAACTGATGGCAGTGTGGCAGATGCTGATGACCGGTCTCTTCGGTCAGGAAAAAGAGGGCGTGTCCAGTCCAGAAGATTGACATTATCTGAAGGACTCAATCAAGGCTGATCATAACTCACGTTTATGAGGCCTTGACCGAACGCCAGATCGTCACATCATTTAATCTGAGCTCCGCAGCAGCTGGGAACATAACTGGGTTTTGGTTGCTGGGTTCAAAGGTCACGCTAAAACAAATCCTAGAGCCTCTGAAGTGACCAGCGGCGTGTAAAACCACGACAGTGACCGAATCAGAACCCAGTGGCTTTCAGATCAGCTCCGAGAGACGAGCGAGACGCTCACACGCAGAATCTGGAGTCTTAAAAGGAAATATTTCAGATCAGATCACAGATGAGGATCTGAGCTCATCTGATTATGAGGAAACATTTGTACATGTTGAATGCATAAAACACGTGACTGTATGGAATGTGTTCTCAACAATCATAAGAAATATGAAATTATACAGGATACATCAGCACAGAGTCTTGCAGCATTTGTGGAAGGAGCCACACCTTAAATCCACCCGCCCCCACGACACACACACACACACACACACACACACTAACAAAACCCACGACACACACACACACACACACACACACACACACACACACACTAACAAAACCCACGACACACACACACACACACACACACACACACACACACACACTAACAAAACCCACGACACACACACACTAACAAAACCCAAGACACTCACAAAACCCAGGACACACTCACTCACAAAACCCAAGACACACACACACACACACACACACACACACACTAACAAAACCCCCGAGACACACACACTCACGACACACACACCACACTCACGCTCTTTCACTCACACACACACACACACACACACACACGAAACTCGAGACACGCCTGAAAATCTTTAGGACGCGATGATAATTCCCTGCACTGACGCACACTCATGAATATTCACGCGTCAGGTTCGCGGTCACTGTATTAAAATAAAGACCGGAGCCCCTTCTGCAGGAGGACCACACCCTTCCTTCATCTTCCTCCGTCTGCAGCGCTCTCTCTCTCTCTCTCTCTGTGGCACTTCTCTGTCTAGGCTCAGACGCTCCGCTGATCTTAACGCTCGCGTCCTGCTCGCGTCGCGTCGCGCTCAATGGGGCGTAAGAACAAAAGAGACGCGGAGCGCACCTGCGGGTTGCGCGAGTGCAGACAGTGAAGATGCTTAACGCACGGATTCCTCAAAAGCGGCGCGGATCCGTTTGAATCTTTAGAACACAAACCTCCCGTTCACACCGCCACCCGTCACTAAAGCCGCTGTATACCGGAGCCGTTCACCGGAGCCCCGCCCTGAGCGCAATCAAAGCTTCATTACACCCAACTCCCATCTCCAGAGAAATCATTATGATTCCTGTGAGACATTAATATAAGTGTGCTGATCTCCTCAGAGAGCCTCATCACTCACACACACACCACACCCTAAACTCCTCTCTCTCTCTCTCACACACACACACACACACACACACACACACACTCCAGCTCCACTACTTCACTCATATATAAAGAGCATCAGCCTCAGATACACCTGGCAGACAGGTACAGTCTGAACACTAATGAGTGCTGATACTGTGATCAAACAGCGGCAGCCTCCGTCATCTCAGCATACAGCGGTAAAAGAGTGAAGAATCCAGATATTTACCGGTTTAGTTCTCCTGATACAGCACAGCATAGTCGTATCCTTTCAGCGCCTCGCTCGGTTTCTTCCGTGTCTCTTCTCTCTCTCTCTGTTCTCTCACACACACCGGCTGTATCAACAGCTGATGACTCTGATGCTTAAACTCATCACAGTTGAGCCTCAGTCACACTGTCTGTCTGTCTGCGCTGCCACTGCCAACAATGAGAATAATCCCACCCTATAAACCCCCCCTCACACACACACGCGCGCGCGCACGCGCTGATGAACCCGTTGCGCCCGCAAGCACGCGCACACACATACACGCGCGCGCGCGCGGCCCCGCCCTGATCGCACTCAGAATGAATGACTGAATAGCTGAGGGTCCTGCTGCTGGAGGGCTAACAGAGCTGTGTGATAATAACATTATTAGGCTGCCTGTGCTTTCAGAGCACCGTTCGCATGGAAACAGCTCCGAATCGTGGCCCCGGGTGTGGATGGGCCCCTCTCGGGGGCTCCTTCTCTCCGGCTGACCAGCCGGTTCCTCCGGGACTCTTTCTGACCATCTCCATCAGAGCTGCACGTTAAAATATCTTCTTCTTGTTCTTCTGCGTCTGTGAAGGTCAAACCACCCACATGTTCAAACACTGCGCTTTCCCTCACAGCAACATCTCTGAAACACACACACACACACATAAATCACATTTATTTATATAGCGCTTCACACTGAATTGTTTCAAAGCAGCTTCACAGCATTAAACAGAGGAATAGTGTTGTAAATGCAACAATTATAGAAGAGAGAAATTCTCATTAGCGGAGAAATCAATGGCAGAATCGATCAGGAACGTTCGGTGTCGTCTGATTCACGGCGATTCTTCGTTTGGTTTCACTGCTGTATTCCTGCATGAGGTCTCCACGTGCGTCTAAAGAGACATTCTGGTCACTTAAGGATCTGGCACAAACTGACATCAGTACAAGAGGTCAGAGGTCACAGGTCAGCATCCTGAAGAATCATTCCAAACCACTCTGACTCTCCATCTTCTGTGGAACACGAACGCAGGTATTCTGAGAGCAGTCTCAGTGTTTTGTCCATGCACTGATAGTCAGTGGGGTCCGATGTTGCTTGGTTCCCAGTGTTCAAAAACATCCTTTGTGTTCCGCTGAAGAAAGAAGCCGCTTGACTCAGATATCCGTCAAAATAAAGTTTCAAATCCGTGAGAAAATAACACAGTGATGTATAGCTAAATATGATAAAGCCAACATATGTGGCATAATTGCTGATGGATCTCGGGGTGGAGCAGGAACGGTTTACAGTAAGAAACCAAGAGTGTCATTACTGGAGCTGCAGGCGTGACCCGTGTGCTTCTGATGGAGATGCTCTCATGAAAATGCATATTAATGGTACGATTTTTGGTGGGGTTTGTTTTTGTATTTTGTACACATTTATACAAAGAAACTAGTGTGCATATGATATGCATGTGTTTGACATGCATATAATACATAGTTTTTGCATGCATATGATACGCATTTTGGCATACATATAATACACACCTAACCCACACCCCTAAAACTAACCATTGCGAATCATATGCATGCCAAAGTCAATTTCTGCATATAAACAGTGCACCAAATAGAAAGATAAAAGCATGCCATTGAACCACACTTTCATGAGATCGGGTTATTCTGATGACATGAATAATACTGCCTCCCATCATCTTCTGCTCTCGAAAGACAGCCGGACTCAGAGTTCAGCACGAGCGGTCAGTCGCTCTTCTACTCAACATCCACTTCACAGTCACACACTCTTTCTCTGTTTGAGCCCCCCCGCTGAGGAAAGACCTGGAAACCTGTCTGGACATCAAACAGAAACAGACAACAGCAACGGCAGAGATTTAGCCTTTGAAACTCTTCCAGCGCAGCAATCACAGTCGAGTCAAACGGAAGAGTCTCGTTCTGTTCGGATGTGAGATGAAGCTCCTGCGGTTTCCTACATGAGAGAAGAGCATGGGTTAGTTTAGGAGAGAAAACACTCATGTATCACAGTCACAAATCTAATAATCCATAGCAAAGACTACGTACATGACATTATTGCAGCATTGCTTACACAGGCAGCAGCTCCAATGACTTTACAATGAAAAGCGACTGTGAAATGAAAACATATGTAAAACATTGAATATAAACACACGACAGAGCATGTGTGTGTCCTCGTGGATATTCATGAGCAGTGTGTGACGTGATGATCTGTGTGCGGTCAGATTTGTGTGTGTTTGATGGTGTTTGTGCTGCAGGTGTAACAGTGTCTCAGTAATCAGTGCGACGGATGGTGAAAGATTCTTTCCTCTGAGACTGTAGTGCATTTGCATTTTGCTGATTCGGATCTTGTGTGTGTGTGTGTGTGTGTGTGTGTGTGTGGATACCTTCAGTCTGCATCAGACACCCTAAACGAACTGCACCTCCACCCCCGATCAGGCCGGCAACTGTTGCCAAGGCAACCACACAGAAACGGCATCCTCTGACTCCAGCTGACGGAGAAACTCCATCCATCTCTCCCTCTAATGTGTGTGTGTGTGTGTGTGTTCACAAGACCCCACGGACGCCGCTGATGCTCCGTCTCCATGGCAACAGGCCAGAGCGACATCCAGAGCGGATGACTAACACACACACACACACACACACACACAGGGCTGTAAGATATTTGTCAAAGCATCAAAAAACCTCCTCAGAACGGCTTCACATCCACTGAAGATCCCAGAGGATCATGATGTTGTTCAGGAAAATGTCTTGAGAAGAATCATAACTAATAATGAACCAATCGCATTCATTCAAGACTTCAGCCAATGAAAATAAACCATTAGCAGCATTCCTTTGATTGTCGTCATATTTCATGTGAACGGAAAAAGCAAAAAGATGGCAATAAATGATGCGAGTGACATGACTATAACATTCATCTCAAAACACACAAAATGAGCTCACGCTCCCTCTACACAAAAACTATGGATGGAGATTGAGGAGATCAGACTTTCATTTAAATGCTCTTTATTTATATTTTGTTCAGTTTGTTAATACTACAATATATTTGACCTTAAACATTAGAAAAAACATCCGTACAAGCACAACAACTCAACCCTGTTTGGCAACTTACAGACATCTGCATTTAGAGCTATTATAGAGAATCATCCTGCTGCTGTACAGCGCATGGAAATGAATGACGTTGATCATATTTCAGCATTAACTGAAAGCTTTCTGGTTAATTAAACAGCTGAAATCAGCAGCGTCACCGTCAGTAATAAAGCCTCCAACTGGAATGAAGAAAATCCCAGAGGAAGCAAACGGAGACGGACTTCAGAGGCTAATGCTGCTCTATGATGGTTGTTACATGAGACACAGATCAAAGATAATGTAGAAATTCATAATGTTAAAGTTATATTTCATCTTTATCTAAAATACAGGATCTGTACAAAGATCTTCATCAGAGTAACAACCAGAGACACATGCGGGACCTCAGCCAATCAGAACGCCCGAATCTCTCCAGAGAGTGATCATGTGACCGTCTGAGGAGACGCTGTATGCAGATTCACTGATGTCCAATCAGATCGTCTTCTGGCTGGTTGCCACTCCGCTTTATAGCCATTTAATTCATAGATTACAGTAACAGTCCATCATTTTCTATCATAAATAATCAAAATTACCCACTCGAACAATCTTTAGCAAACTTTATCCATACACACTCTCTCACACACACACACACACACACTCAGGAGTTGTTAGTTGGTGTAGGTGTGTTCATGCTGTTTTTCATGCATCATGTAGTCGTCCTCATATTCAAAATCCTGAAATAAACACCACAGTCAGTTCATTTCTATAGTGCTTTATACAGATGATTTAAAAGCAGCTTCACTAAAATAAAGAGGAAAATAACATTGTTAATGTTGCAAAATTCATAACTTATGAAACTAACGTAGTTTCAGCTGTAAAGCAGCTCTACAGAAGACAACAGTGCACAAAACAGTCAGTTCCAGAAGTAAAAACTCCATTATTTTTCTCTACGGGGAAGCTGATTTTGAACAATAATAATAATCTTTACAGACAGACCTGTTGTGAGAGTCAATGAGGCTGTTAATCAATTCTGTACGCTTCTATTGAACCCATCTGTTTGCGTTAATTCAACTTTATTTTTTAAATATTCCTGTTTAATAACAGAATTCATGGTGAAAAACTACATTTCCCATGATTCCCACAAGCTCCGCCCACACCCACAAATTAATCACGCCTCTCTCAAATTCCTTAAATATTTGTGTATATATATGCATACTTGGCATTTTACTTTAGTTCTCTGTTGTTTTTAATCCAATGCTGTCTTTGGCAATGCTTCACTGGGTTGTAGTTCTCTCCCTCACTAAAGCTGTTAAGTTCACAATCGAGCATCTTTTTATTGATTTTCATTTACTTTTTGCTTCAAATCAAAGTTTGTAACGTTGCGATTCTCCTCGTGTCTGGTTGGTTTGATTCGTGGCTTATAACGCTTTAATGAAGACTTTTTTTTAAAATCCCAATGAGAAAAATGAATGGGAAAAATACTTCCAGAACCAGTGCTGCATGTCATAATTCAGCTCAAATCAGTTCAGCGTTGATTCAAATCAGTTATGAATCAGTTTAAAGTCTAAATAAACTCTCCCAACACATAAACCAACACAGACGGTTTACCTTTAAGTAGCAGCAGCGCAGGGTGCGTTTCTGCTGCGTCTGTCCGTAGAAATCCTCATCACTGTGAACAGACACACAATCATCACTCACATCTAACATCGCTCTGAACCGCTGGATTCCTGCACATCAGTTTCTTACCCAGTGACCTCCTCGATGGGCGAGTGATGGGTGGCGGAGCTCTTCTCTGACACGGACCAGCACGGACACAGGATTCGACCCAGCAGCACCAGCGTGATGATTCCTGACGGAACCAGAACAAACACCAGCAGCACGCCGACGTCCGTGAACATCAGCGACAGCCCTGACAGACACACAGACGGCGTCAGAACTGAAGCAGTAGAACTGTGATTATACTGAGTCTGCGTGAATCTCACGAGGAAACGTCTTTTATGATAAAAAAATACTACTTTTTATTTTGGAAGCACTGTGTCATTATATTCATGACACCCTTTATTTATATAGCGCTTTACAAAACATTAATTGTTAAAGATGCATAGTTCAGAGTTTGTTTCTTCATGGGAACAGATTTGTTGAAATTTAGCATTACGTCATTTGTGAAGCCAAAAGCTGTTTGTAAGATAAAGTCCATAATAACGCTTCCTCCAGTGAAAAAGTCCATCTCCCGTTGTCTCTCACATCAAAATCTAGCCACATATTTGTTTAGATGAGATCTAAATGAATCAGACGAGTCCTCTGCACAATCTGACTTTGCTGCAGCCTAGAATTAAACTGCTGGTCTCGTCTGGCCAGAGAACGACACACTATTTCACACGTTTAATACTGTAAAGCTGCTTTGACACAATTTGCATTGTAAAAAGCGCTATATAAATAATGGTGACTTGACTTTAGAGCTGTTTTGGACAGTTTTAGCTGCTTGATCTGCAGATTTCTCTCCTGATTCAGACCAGAACACTTTTTCACTGGAGGAAGCGTTATTATGGATTATAGACTCGTATTTTAGTCAAAAAATGCTGGATTAGTTTGAGCTTTTGTCTTCTCCAGATGTTAACTGATGGACTGGAGTGCTGTGGATTATTGTGACGTTTTTATCAGACTCTCATTCTGACGGCACCCATTCACTGCAGAGCATCCATTGCTGAGACACTGATGCAGAGACACATTTCTACAAACCTGATGAAGAAACACACTCCTCCTGATCTCAGATGAACTGAGCGTGAACACATTTTCATTATTGGCTGAACTATTCCTTTAAAGCAGCTTCACATGAATAAACAGGAAAATTATTCAGTTCAGTTTAGTTCAAATGCTTAATTCTTAAGAAAACAGCCACAATGCTAAATGCCCAGAAACAGGCAGATTCGGGGGTGAAACGAGACCTGTGCGTGTTCATGAGCTCGTATCAGGCGTGTCGCTCACTCTTTGGTGTGACCGTGAGGGCGGTCTGGGCCGGCTGTCCGTGGACGTCGGGAGGGTTGTGTACGGAGCAGCTGTACGTGCCGTTATCAGTGAGCGAGGCGTTTAGAAGCTGGATCGATGCGTCGCCCCGCGACGGGCTGCCGACCCACTTCACACGACCCTTAAAATAATCCTCCTCCGGCAGGTACGCTTGAGACAAGAAGTGAAAGATCTGCAGAGAAACAGAACATGGACTCAAAACCAACTTTTTTTTTCATATTCTGCAGATGAACCTGTTACGAACCCTGCAGTGCAGATGAGAGACAGACGATTCGCTGTGAAGCGTGATCAGAACCAGCAAATCACTGCCAGACAGTAATGCATTCTCTCTAAACACCTAAATTAAATACTAGAATACATATGTGTCCCTGGAGCATTTTTTTGCACCCAGATTTTCAATTAGTTGCATCTCAGCCAAATATTGGCCAACAAACCATACATCAATGGAGAGATTATTTATCCAGCTTATACAGATGATGTATAAATCTCAATTTCACAAATGAGAAGACGTGAAACATCAAGAGAATTAAAAACTCATAGATGTGAACATCGCAGCGCTGTAAGACGTGAGGACATGAGCCAGTAACACAACACTTTAAAGAATATTCACATTCTATTTGTGAGTTTTTTTTACTTTGGAAGTTCCTTCAGTAGGTCAGGGAGGTGATATTGTTGTGAAACGTAAATCTAGGGAGATGTTTTGGATTTTTAATTTAGATACACTATTTCCCAGAGATCTCAATCAAGAAATTGATTATGGTATGTTTGGGTAACACTTTATTTCAAGGTGTCATAATGCAGAGTAATTACCTAAGTACTTAGTAGTAGCCGTTGTACTTGCATGAAATGAAATGTACCATGTAACTAAGTTATGAAACAGCCTGTAATTACAGTTTGTAATGATGTAGATGTAATAAGCTGCTCCTGTTACACATGTAGCAGACCGAGTCTGTTACACAGCTACTTGTACACTTAAGTACAATCTTCATACACTTTATTTTAAGTAGCTTATGTCTGTGTACTTACATTTATAATCACATTGTATAAAGTCACATATGTAACAATCTTTTGGTTACATAAGTAGCTGTGTAACAGACTCGGTCTGCTACATGTGTAACAGGAGCAGCTTATTACATCTACATCATTACAAACTGTAATTACAGGCTGTTTCATAACTTAGTTACATGGTACATTTCATTTCATGCAAGTACAACGGCTACTACTAAGTACTTAGGTAATTACTCTGCATTATGACACCTTGAAATAAAGTGTTACCGTATGTTTTACTGATTCTGTTTTTCCCTCCTTAAACGTGTTTGGAAGCCACTCCACTCCTCACTCCTTTGGTACTGCTGTTCTTGATGTCTGATGAAGGCCTTGATAACGGCCGAAACGTCATTTTAATTAATAAAGTTGACCTCTTCAAGAGTGAGTGCTGCACCTTTTCACAAAATTCACAAGGACTTCAGTGAATGAAAGCATCTGAACGAACCGATTCTGACAGATCGGCTGTAAAGCTCGCTTACACCAAACCACCCTGAGAACAGCTGAAACACCTGCACAGCCTCATCGAACACATCGCCGTCTGCTGCATCCAACACAGCTTCACGAACTTCACCACAGAACACACATCCTGGTCATGTGACTTCCTGAGTGACCCCTGAGTGCTCAATCTGACCGGTGATTCCTGCATGAAGATCTACTCACTGTTTTGGCAGGACCGCCGCTGTCGGGTCTGAAGGTCCAGTCGATGGACATGAGGCTGGTGATCCTGCTGGAGGAGGTGAAGGAGCAGGTCAGGGTCACAGTGCCTCCTCTGACCACACTGACCTCTGCTGGAGCCACGACTGAGATACAACACACGCTCCTCAGCAGCACTGACACACAGAGACATCAGTGAGACGGGTGTTCGCACACACACACACACACACACGCACACGCACACACACACACACACACACACACACACACACACACACACACACACTCATTGCACATGTTGTTGCATCATTCACTCAGTGCAGTACATTAGTGTATACTGTTATGTTGTAAATAGTGCAGCGGATGAAGCAGATATCTGTCATATCTGATGTTCAGTTCCTCAGAACAATAAAAATCATAAACTGCAAATTCAGCTCTGATATCATATCAAACACTGGAGCTGTTAATGAGTGAACAGTTAATTCACAGTTCATTAGACTGAGTAGACTCAGTTACGTAACAGAAGCCAGCTGCATAAACACATCCAGTATGTTGGGACTGTCTACTCTGATCAACTAGCAGCTAGCCAAGGAATAATCAGTTATACTTTTTAAATTCAAATTAGACCAATCCATATATTTATGCAAGAAAAGTTACGACCAGAAAAAAATGCATTACTAACTTAAGTGATTTATGCATCTGGGCAGGACAGTGTGACCATAACCTGTGTCCAGAAACACTGATGACTGAAGATCCAGTAAATAAAGCAGCATCAGTTTGTGTAAGAGTTTGAGATCAGCTGATGACGTCACTTCTGGGACGAGCCGCGATCTCAGAGCGTGACGTCACGCGCCTGCTCAAGTCTCACGTCATCTAAACCTAAATCTGAAGTCTTTTGATTCATAATATGACCTTCAGTATCATGACATTCTGCGTAAAACCTAGTGATGCTCAAATAGCTGTCACACACACACACACACACACACACACACACACACACGACAGATAAAGCCAGTGTGATTTTAAAAACATATCATATGTACTCTCTTACAAACAGCTAGATATTTTCTAGTCCTTCCTTTTTATTTAATATTGATGGAGCCAAAGTAATGCTAAAAGTCAGTTCTGATTAAAAGCAACGACAGCAGTGTCATTTAACTGAACTGCGGAGTTCAGCATCTGTAGATCGGAGTTATGGATATTTACACACGGCAGATGATTGACAGCTCTTGAGCTCGTGAGTCTTTTCACACAAACAGAAAGCAAAACAAACTCAACGCATCTCAAACGACACCAAGTTACCTATTTACAGTCTTTTAGAAGCGATAAACCTCTCAAACCCGGTCATCAAAGTTCTTGTTTATTCCGTTTCAAAACCGAGCGAATCAAAACACCCAGAACTTACCGAAACCGACGAAAACACACGATAAAACTCCTCTAGACGAGCTTCTGTTCACATCCATGACAAATAACAGCACATATATGATCGCATGCGAGTGAATATGAGCAGATATTAGTCGCGTTTATGTCGCTGGTTTGTATTTGTCCTCCATGTTTGAGTCTTTGATACCTGCCCAACAGGTGAGACCGGAAGTGACGCTTCAGACTCCAAAAACAGCCCAGAATCACTATTACCGTCCCAAAACCAACAAATAACCCCTCAAAACTCACTATAAACACTTTAAACCCAAGGAATGTGTTACTTTGCAGTTTATATTAATACATCAGTTATGATGTCAGTGTTATAAACTCTGAAAGGTTGTATGTCAGATTCTATTTTCATTAAATCTATTGTATTGAATGGCAGCTATTTGAGATAAAACAAAAGTTCTCAGAAATTAATTCTGAAAGCTTCACATGTGCTCATGAGCTCCTGGCTCTTGTGATGTTGGTTATTCTGAGATGATGGTTGGTATGTTTCCTGCTAAGCAGAAATGAGTTTAATGAAAAGAAATGAAATAAGATTAATTTCTGTTATAGTTAATAACCAAAAACCTAGAGTCGGTCACGTGACAGCAGCGGCGCTCTGAACACTAGAGGGCGCGAGACTCCAGACTGAACATACATCTCTCTGCGTGTGTGTGTGTGTGTGTGTGTGTGTGCTTGAGCAGAACATACGCGATTGAGTGTCTGTGCAAAGGAGAAAGGTCCGAAAGAACGTTATCAGTCGATGTGTTCAAATACACACACACACACACACACGCATCGGATTTAGACAGATTTTCGAGAAATGAAACATGGTAAATGTTTTAAATGCTGTTTATTTGAACGTTTACATCTGTCGCACCCTGTAAAATATATCTCTGTTTAACAGAAATGCAAATAAGACGAGATAATACAATAAAATACATTTTTTTAAAGATTCGGCAGCATTTAAAAATAATATCTAAGCTTCATGTTTACTTTTTCATTAATGCATGAAAGTTTTTAATGCCCAGTGCTAAACTATTGCATCACATAAAATTCAGTAAAAATCTCCTCAACATTATTTGAAAATGATATATTTAGTAAATTGTGTGTAATAAAAAACAAGTTTTAATAATAATCACTCTTGAAAGTAATGAGTATTAATAAAATGCATTACAGTAAACTGATAGCACACATACATCACGGAGACGTCTGCATTTACATCTGCAAGACGTATTTTTTAGAGTGTTTGCTCATCTGCAATACATCTATAGGATGTCTCCTATCAGATGTCAAATAGATGTCTATTAGATGTCTTTAAGATGTTTATGATTTAGATTGTATGTAAAACTGACATCTTACAGACGTCTGTCAGATGTTTGTACACAGCAGATGCTTTCCAGATCAAGTGATCTTTAACAGACATACTGCAGACGTACGTGCGCTATCTGAGTGAGTGAATGAGCATATATTCATATTTAATGCAATATATATATAGTTTCTTTTGGATTAAATATGATGTGAACATGTTTTCATGAGTTTCACCCACTGATCATCCATTGACAAACCTGTCAGTCGATTGTGGTACTGAGGTATGGAGGTAATATTACTGTTAATCATCAAGCAGTTATTGGCCGATGGGTAATATTATCAGATTAATGGTTCTGGTTGATATAAAACCACATCAAACCACAGCCACTGCAGTGCCTTCATTCATTCATACCTGCACTTCATCATCATCATCATCATCATGTGCAATAGCAGTGTAAAATGAAGTGAAGAGAGCTACAGGACAGCGAATAGATAGAGATATAACCATAGCAACCAAGGTCTGCCGGTTACCAGGTAGAGCCTGAAGCTTGATGAACAGCAGGACTAACGAGATGAAGGCACATCAACTCCAGAAAACTACCAAAATCACATCAACCTGTTTGATTAGTAGCTGTGCGATTGCTGACAGTCTTGCTGGAGTGTGTGTGTGTGTGTGAGCGTGTTATAGTGTGTGTGTGTGAGATCAGGTTCTCAGCAGCTGAGGTCGTGCTCGTGTTGGAGGACGCTGTGGTTTGGCTCTGGGTTTCTCCGTCTGTGACAGCGGCGCAGCGACGCGACGATCATCACCAGCAGCAGAATCAGCAGAATGGCGCCTCCGATGGACACACAGAGAATCAGGATCTCAGAGAGCGAGGCTGGAATCACACGGAGATCATGTGAGCGACAGACTCTCAGACCGAACCATCGTCAGCTTTCGAAACTTTGAACCAACTGCTTTGCAAAACGATTCACTGTTTCGAAGCCACACGCTGCTCAGAACCTTGCTAAACAGTCTAACATGCATAAAAACAGCTTGCACAAACCAATTGCAAATGCTTTAATGAATGTGTCATCTATTTAAGGCAATAAATAAATCATCTACATTTGCATTTAGTCATTTAGCAGAAGCTTTTATCCAAAGCCACTTACAAATGAGGACAAAAGAAGCAATCAGAATCAGCAAAAGAGCAATAATATACAAGTGCTATAACAAGTCTCAGTTAGCTTAATGCAGTACACGTTGCAATAAATAAATAAATACAATCAATAAAAAGAAAACAGATAGAATAGAAAAAGAATAGAGTAAGCTAGTGTTAGAAGCCTTTTTTGCTTTTGTTGATTGTATAATAAATAAAAAGAAAACAAATAGATAGAATACAAAAATATTAGAAAAGTAAGTGTTTTTAAAGAAAACAAGCAGTTAGTAAATGAATAGATTGCAAGTCTAAAAAGGACAAGTTTTTTTTTTAAAGAATAGAATTAGAATAGAGAGTGCTAGAGTTAGAGGGTCAACTGAAGATGGAAGAGGTGTGTTTTTAGCCGATTCTTGAAGATGCTTAAGGACTCAGCTGCTGGGATTGAGTCGGGCAGGAGGAACAGTTCATGTAAAAGTCTGTGAAAGTGATTTTGTGTCTCTTTGGGATGAACAATACTGTGCCGTTCACTTGCAGAACACAAGCTTCTAGAGGCACATAACTCTGAAGTAATGAATTTGTAAAGGGGTGCAGAGCCAGAGGTGCTTTTGTTGGCAAACATCAATGCCTTGAATTTTATGTGAGCAGCTATTGGTAGCCAGTGCAAACTGATAAACAGAGGTGTGACGTGGATTCTTTTCGGCTCATTAAAAATTAATCTTGCTGCTGCGTTCTGGATTCATTGTAAAGGTTTGATAGAACTGTCTGGAGGACCCGCCAAGAGAACATTGCAATAGTCAAGCCTGGACAGAACAAGAGCTTGAACAAGGAGTTGTGAAGCATGTTCTGAATGAAAGGGCCTGATCTTCTTGATGTTGTATAAAGCAAATCTGCAGGACCGGGCAGTTTTAGCAATGTGGTCTGAGAAAGTGAGCTGATCATCAATCATAACTCCAAGGTTTCTGGCTGTTTTTGAAGGAGTTATGGTTGATGTGCCTAACTGGATGGTGAAATTGTGATGAAACGATGGGTTTGATGGAACCACAAGCAGCTCTGTCTTAGCAAGCTTGAGTTAAAGGTGATGGTCCTTCATCCAGCAAGAAATGTCTGTTAGACAAGCTGAGATGCGAGCAGCTATCGTCGGATCATCAGGATGGAATGAGAGGTAGAGTTGAGTGTCATCAGCATAGCAGTGATATGAAAAGCCATGTTTCTGAATGACAGAACCTAATGATGACATGTCGACAGAGAAGAGAAGTGGTCCAAGAACTGAGCCCTGAGGCACACCAGTAGCTAGATGTTGTGAATCTAAGATCTAAGAGCATTAAATAACGTGTCTGTATAATATGTGTTAAATATAGGGCTTTGTTTGTTTTATGACCTCATGCCAATAAGAGACTATAACTACAATTCTTCCTTTTGAGTCAGGGTTTCTGCAGGTTTGATGAAGGTCAATTTAACACTTTAAGACCAAGAAAAGTAAACTGAAAGAGAAATTGAAGGGCACAATTCATCAATATGTTCTCTAAATATAAAAGTCTTGTACAAGCAATACTTTAAAGCTTAATAATTAAATTGGAAACCGCTCCTGGGGGGGGGGGGGTTGCTTTGCAATTCGGACTCTGTTTGCACCTCTCTTGGACTATTGCTCGTGTACCTGGATTATCTCTCTCCCTTACCCTGTTGGATTCTGTTCACCGATCGAAAACCCACGCTTGCCCTAGGATTACTCTTTGTCTTGCCTGTGTTGTACCTGTTTGCCATTGCATGAACCTTGCTTGTTTTGTGACCACGTCCCTGTATAAAAGCCTTGCAAATGGATCCGCACGCCTCTCGTCTCGTCGGCTCCGTAACAGAATGCAACATTTAATGCAATGACTTCAGACTCTGTCCTCTGATTTAAGGCCCTAATTTGTGGAAATGTGACTTTTTAATAGAAACCTTGTTTATTAAACATTTATTATACAAATGTGTAATTAATATGTCCGCACGTCTATCAAATTTATCAGAAATCAACTAAAATCCATATAGACACTGGTTTAAGGCTTCACAGAGACCAGCAGCAAACCACTGAAATATTGAACCGTTCCAAATCAGTTATGATGTAAAGCGTAGTTTACTGAAACCGTGCGACTCTGGCCGTTTGATATGTGCTCTCAATGATTCTGAAGCTTCACTAACGCTCACCTGTGCTGACGACCTGCAGCCGCACCTCACCCACGTTCCCGTGAACGTCCGGCGGGTTCTTCACCTCACAGCTGAACGTCCCGTTAAACGAGAACGGCACTCTGCGCAGAACCACAGACGCATCACGGCCGCTGATGTCTCCAGCCCAGTCCACCTTCTTCCTAAAGCGGCCCTCCGAAGGAGGAAACTGCTTCTCGCGATAATAAAACACCTAAGCAGAGAGAGAGAGAGAGAGAGAGAGACGGTCAGAACGAGCCACAGGAAACACACACACACACACTTGTGGTTTACGGGGACTCTCCATAGGCGTAATGGTTTTTATACTGTACTTACTGTATGTGCTATTGTCCTACACCTAAACCTACCCCTTACAGGAAACAATTTTTGAATTTCATAAAACACAATTTAGTATGTTTTTTAACCCTTTTGGTTTACTTTTAAATTTAAATTAAATTTAATTGAATGTTCTCATGATTGTTTACGATATGTGACCCTGCAGCACTAAAGCAGTCATAAGCAGCACAGCTATATTTGTAGCAATAGCCAACAATACATTGTATGAGTCAAAATTATACATTTTCTTTTATGCCAAAAATCATTAGGATATTAAGTAAAGATCATGTTCCATTAAATTATTTTGTAAATTTCCTACCGTAAATATATCAAAATTAATTTTTGATTAGTAATATGCATTGCTAAGAACTTCATTTGAACAACTTTAAAGGTGATTTTCTCAATATTTCGATTTTTTTGCACCCTCAGATTCCAGATTTTCAGATAGTTGTATCTCAGACAAATATTGTCCAACAAACCATACATCAATTATTCAGCTTTCAGATGATGCTTAAATCTCAATTTCACAAAACTGACTGGTTTTGTGGTTCAGGGTCATATATGAATATAAAAACAATGAGGCAATAATGATTGGTTAATTAATACTTATATGGTGCCATCGAATAACACTGTTAAAATACATAATGTAGGCTAATACAAAATAAACAATTTATGTACATTACATGTTATTACAAAAGCCTGCAACGGGAGCCAAAGGCCTTGCTGCTGTTACACTTACAGGACGATCATATCCTTGTTTAACAGGCTATTGACCAAAACTTTCATTCAAATATCCACTTAATCTTTATTTTTTTGGCCACCTTTTTGCTATAGATGACACAGCCTCTATAATTTCATCAACAAAAAACATGTGGACATCACAACCCTTACAAAAATTAACCATGGTTTAATCGTAGTAAGACCAAATGAAATTTCTATGCGTGTTAAAAAATGTAAAAGACT
>NC_081169.1:31051288-31101288 GCF_012432095.1 Onychostoma macrolepis | reverse complement strand
TTAATTATTCAAAATATAATGAATATATATATATATATACAAAATTTATTCATAATGTATAGCCCACATATCTTTATAGATTAAATAATTAATTTAAAATGTATTGTAATTATGTTAACATTCCTTTTATATGATATACTTAACTACATGTTTATGGTGTCTTTAAATAGTTCAATCAAATACACTATTACTGTCATCAGTAGCACTTTTGTTCCACATTAAAAGTACTTTATGCTGAAAGTATACCGACTGTTAAATTGTGAATTTTGTTACACATCTAAACACATATGAATGAATAATCCAATGTGCTGTTAGTGCATTCATAGCTCAGTAACCTATATGTGTTAGAGTTATTAAACACACGAAGATATCGATGAAGATAAACAGACTTCAGTAAATCCACAGAAGATAAATCCAGACGGACACGAGCTTAAACACACAGACCAAACCTGGATAATTAACAAGAACTCAAACCACAAACCTTGAAAACTAACTCTACGGTGGTTTTAATATACTTTTGCAATTGTATTAAAGTGCTACTAATGTGGGAATATATTTTAATTAGTGTATGTATAGTGTATAACTTTTACCATTTAATTTAGCACAAAAATAAGAATGTACTACAAATGTATTTGCTGGTATTGAAGTATTTTTTAGTGCATTCAAGTATACTGTATATAGAGTTCTGAGTTACTGTATACTGGCCTGATATCGATGTAAACTTGATTGATTGACACTATTAGAAGAGATGACATCACTCAATCATCAATGAAATGACTTCAGCGGGAAAAACACTCTTTATTATTGTGCTCTTGCTTTATTGACAAACTATTCTCCTGCTGACGCTGTAAAGCTGCTTCCACACGATCAGCACTGTATAAAGCACTTTATACATTTATTTATTCTTTTTAATGCAGTATCTGTGTAATGAATGACATTATAATTGTAGTGCTCAAATGCTTTTTGTGATCATAGTAGAAATAAAATTCAGTTTTATGATGCTGACAACATACAGAATTACCAAATGTTGCTATGTTTGATCGCAGCATATAATCATTGCTGTTAATAGAGTTCACTGATTACATGACACTAACTGACCGCTTGATTTTACTGTACATTTCTGCCATACGGACATCAGCCTGAGATGGTCACCACTGATACGCTATTATTAAATATAATGTAGAAACTTTCATTTTCTGTGAAGCTGCTTTGCAACGATTTGCATCATGAAAAGCGCTATACTGATAAACTTGAGTTGAATTATTATCTCACAGAAATATTCATATATGACCCTGAACCACAAAACCAGTCAGTTTTTGAAATTGAGATTTAAGCATCATCTGAAAGCTGAATAATTGATGTATGGTTTGTTGGACAATATTTGTCTGAGATACAACTATTTGAAAATCTGGAATCTGAGGGAGCAAAAAAATCTAAATATTGAGAAAATCTCCTTTAAAGTTGTTCAAATGAAGTTCTTAGCAATGCATATTACTAATCAAAAATGAAGCTTTGATATATTTACGGTAGGAAATGTACAAAATATCTTCATGTAACATGATCTTAATATCCTAATGATTTTTGACAAAAGAGAAATGTATAATTGTGACTCATACAATGTATTGTTGGCTATTGCTGCAGATATAGCTGTGCTGCTTATGACTGCTTCTGTGCTGCAGGGACACATGTCGTAAACAATCGTGAGAACATGATTTAATGATCTGAACGATGCAGATGGCAACTGATTTGATTTGTATTTATAGTATATTTCAGATATATGAGTTTATGAAGTTATAGAGGAGCCTGAAGAGCTTCTCAGAGAAATGGAGCAGATCTGCAGATAAAACCGAGCAGAACGAGAGAATGAGGGCAATAGCAAGGCGTTTGAGGTTTCCTCTTCCTGTAGAGAAGCTCAGAGACACAGAGACGCCGCGTGAGCGATCAGTTCACATTCACTTCAGGACGTTACAGCACCAGGAACCATGCTTCTCCTGAGCGTGATGATCGTGATGATCGTGCTGCTCGCCGCGGCTGTGGATCCAGCTCAGGGTCAAGGTGAGGAACACCACAAACTACAGATCATGCTTCATATGATGTTTAGCGATTCTTCCTTCTTGTTTGTTCATTTCATCTTGTCTTCCGTCGTTTTTATCAAAGAACTACAGATCACAGGATATAGTGTCATTTTGACCTGCTCTGGAGGTGAAGATGGTGGAGTAACGTGGAAGAAAGACGACAAAGCAATTGATAAAGAAAATAAGATGATGTACGAAGTCTCAGCTGAACAGGGAATAGTAAAAGGATCCTACTTCTGTGAATATAGTGATGTAAAACACATGTTCTACCTCAAAGTAAAAGGTGAGGAAACTTCACTTCTTTTCATCACAATAACATTGTTTTTCACTCAGAATGAGCATCATAATAATAATAACTCTCACTCTTTCTGTGTGTCAGTGTGTGAGAACTGCTATGAGTTGAGTGGTACGGTGGCGTGGGGCGTTATATTCGGAGATTTACTGATCACAGGACTAGTTATTCTCTGCGTCTACACCTGTGCTGCCAGAAACAGCGACGGCACACAGAAGAAAGGTACAGAAAATATATATGATCTCAGATCTCACTCAGACACAAATACACCAAACTCAGTCAACCTACAGTTTACACAAAACTAACCAACTTAGATTCAACACATAAAACACAAAACTGAATAAAGCTGATATATTTCTGCAGTAATACCATACTCAAATATTTGACATAATATAATACCACAGTGAATATATATTACATGTATACATTACAAATCGACATCTATACAGTGTTCATTTCATTATCATTTATATAAAAGGGGAAAATGTTGCACTGTAATGAAAACATGGAGCGTAAAGGATTTATAAGTTAGGATATATATATATACAATATAAGGATTTACGTTGTTTTGATGTAAATGCTGCATGAATTAGTTTCAGAGCAGAAGAAGTGTGTGGAGCGTTTAGAAAGTGACCTCAGTGTTGAGAAATGTGTTCTAATGAGTGAAAAAATAAAAAATGATAAATAAACATTTTCATGGTTTATTGTGTTTTAATCCACAGCATCAAATCCCCGATCAGTAAACCCTCCTCGACCTCCAAACCCGGACTATGAGGTACGTGTGACGAAACAAGTGTTTTGTGTGACACTGAATGTTTTTATTAAGCGGTCTTTCAGTTGTTAATCAGCGCAGAATGAGGTAGAAGTGAAGGTGCGCTGTGATTGGTCAGTAATCCAGTGTTGCTATAGTAACAGCTGTTCCCATAGAAACCAACTACTAACCTAGTTAACATCACTAGATCCGCTAGATTCAGTGAAGCATGTTTCTCTGTTCTTCACTGCAGAACACAAGCTCAAGTGTCTCGTTGATCAATTAAACTGATTTTCTGGGTGATTATCTGTAAATGTCTGATAGTTTGTGTTGTTTTCTCAGGCTCTGGATCCAAAGATGCGCAGCAGCAATGCTCTGTACGCAGGCCTCAATAAATAGATGCTGTTCTGACGTCCGGATTACTGTAAATCAAACGCCGCTGATTCATAATGCTTCTTAAACATTTCTTCCACTGTACAGCTTTATATATTAGTGATGCTGATGTGAGTTTTATGAGACTGTGACTCACGGATCAGTGTTTTGTTTTATACGGTAACTCTGTGTGTGTGTGTGTGTGTGTGTGTGTGTGTGGAAAGTTCAGCTCATGAAACATCGGAAACTCATGATGGAAACAGCATCTGTGCTTTCTGCTGAGATTGTGTCATTTCACTCTTTTGTGTTCAGAATCTTGTTATTTACACAGTTTTCATGTTCCAAGTGTCTCATTTTACAAGAATGATTCATTTTAGACTTAGAAAATAACACGAGTGCACAAATACACTGTAAAAAGTGATAAGTTGACTTAACTTTAAAAAAATTGAGGAAACCCGTTGCCTTAAAATTATTAAGTAAATAATAATTTTAAAAAATAAGTTAAGTGAATTGTCAAGTTCAATTAACTTTTTTAAATTTGTATTATTATTTACTTAACTTAAATTTTTTTTAGGAAACCCGTTGGCTTAAAATTATTAAGACAACTTATCACTTTTTACAGCATTAGTTTATATAATTTATAACTCATCAAGAACTAAACCATTTATTAATGATTACTGCATCAGCAACTAATGAGCATTCTATATGATTCATAGATTAAGTAATCAATAAATTGTTATTAGTTAAATGTGTCATAATGTATAGTTCCTTAATAACATATTATATTAACTAATAGTGTAAATTTATGTGTTAATTACCACATTGGGTCAAAACTATGTACTTCAACTTGCAGTTGTCTGCTTTAATTAATCAATAGCTAATGATTTGCAAAGATATCATTGTGTTATGACTTTACTTGCTGAGGCACAGAACTATTAACTACTTCAAAATCCATAACCGCAATGACACAATTACTTAACAATTATTTAATAGTTCTGTGGTAATTAACACATGAATTTACAATATTAGTTAATATAATATGTTATTAGGGAATTAATACATTATGACACATTTCACTAATAACAATTTATTGATTACTTAATCTATGTATCATATAGAATGTACATTTGTTGCTGATGCAGTAATTATTAATAAATGGTTTATTTCTTCATGAGTTATACACTAACTCGTGATTATCTGTGCACTAGTTAAGCATGAATTAATGCATATTAGTGCCACCGTATTGTAAAGTGTTACCAGATTAGTCAAATCAACAGCTGAACGAACCAAATTGAGGTTTTAATGATGCAACTGCTGCACTGAGAAAAGAAACATGAAAAATAAAGTAGATTTTGTTAAAATTGAGTGTTGATTTGTGCTTTTTGAACAGTTTATAAAATTAATACATTCACACACACACACAGTGCTCTGCATACACACAAGACAATGGTGTGTACCCCCAAAAAAAAGTTGAGCCAACTTAAACTTTTAAGGCAACCAGCTTCAGCAGATTTTTGAGTTTGCAGCTTATTTTTGTGGGAGATTCTCAATTTTTTGTTGTAGCTTAAAACAACAAGTTGAGAAAACTCAAAAATCTGCTGAAGCTGGTTGCCTTAAAATTTTAAGTTTTTTTTTACAGTGTATATACCCGTGTGTGCGTGTGTATTTGTGCGTGTGTGTGTATTGTAACGGTGCAGGATCAATCCAACAGGAACACACAGGAGACAGACAGCAGGAGCAAATGCACAACCACAGAAACAAGAACAAACTAAATCAAAATGCAGACAAGGAACAGAAAGAAACACAGGGCTTAAATACTAGAGGAGTGTAATCAAGGAAAGGTAGAACAGGTGTGGGTGACAAATTAACAACCAAGAAAACAAACTACAACCCGAATTCCAGAAATGTTAGGACGTTTTTTGGGGGTTTTTTTTAATAAAATGAAAATTAAAAGAATTTCAAATCACATGAGCAAATATGTTATTGAAAACAGAACATAGATAATATAACAAATGTTTCAAATGAGAAATTTTTAAATTTTATGCACAAAATGAGCTCATTTCAAGTTTGATGCCTGTTACAGGTCTCAGAATAGTTGTGACGGGGGCATGTTTACCATGGTGTAGCATCTCCTCTTCTTTTCAAAACAGTTTGAAGACGTCTGGGCATCGAGGTTATGAGTTTCTGGAGGTTTGGAGTTGGAATTTGGTCCCATTCTTGCCTGATATAGGTTTCCAGCTGCAGAAGAGTTTGTAGTCGTCTTTGATGTATTTTTCATTTAATGATGCGCCAAATGTTGTCTATAGGTGAGAGATCTGGAGGCAGGCCAATTCAGCACCGGACTCTTCTACTACGAAGCCATGCTGTTGTAATAGCTGCAGTATGTGGTTTTGCATTGTCCTGCTGAAATACACGTCATCTGGAGGGGAGCATATGTTGCTCTAAAACCTTTATATACCTTTCAGCATTCATAGTGCCTTCCAAAACATGCAAGCTGCCCATACCGTATGCACTTATGCACCCCCATACCATCAGAGATGCTGGCTTTTGAACTGAACGCTGATAACACGCTGGAAGGTCTCCCTCCTCTTTAGCCCGGAGGACACGGCGTCCGTGATTTCCAACAATAATGTCAAATTTGGACTCGTCTGACCATAGAACACTTTTCCACTTTGAAACAGTCCATTTTAAATGAGCCTTGGCCCACAGGACACGACGGCGCTTCTGGACCATGTTCACATATGGCTTCTTTTTGCATGACAGAGCTTTAGTTGGCATCTGCAGATGGCACGGCGGATTGTTTACTGACAGTGGTTTCTGGAAGTATTCCTGGGCCCATTTAGTAATGTGAATGACAGAATCATGCTGATGAGTGATGCAGTGTCATCTGAGGGTCTGAAGACCACGGGCATACAACAAAGGTCTTCGGCCTTGTCGCTTACGCACAGAGCTTTCTCCAGTTTCTCTGAATCTTTTGATGAAGTTATGCACTGTAGATGATGAGATTTGCAAAGCCTTTGCAATTATCTTTTTCAGCCCTTTGTTGCCCCCGTGCCAACTTTTTTGAGACCTGTAGCAGGCATCAAATTTGAAATGAGCTCATTTACTGAATAAAAGTGTAAGATGTCTCAGTTTAAACATTTGTTATGTTCTCTATGTTCTATTGTGAATAAAATATTGGCTCACGTGATTTTAAAGTCTTTTAGTTTTCATTTTATTCAAATTTTAAAAAACGTCCCAACATTTCCGGAATTCGGGTTGTAGAAAACTCAGGCAAACAGGAACAGAAAACTAAACCAGAACAGAGCAAAACAGAACATGTGTGTATATATACAGTACGTGTGTGTGCGCGCGTATAAATCACACAGAATGGAGTGTATTGAAAATCTGAAATAGCAGACAGTCTCCTGTAAGGGGTAGGTTTAGGTGTAGGGTTGGTGTAGGACAATAGCACATACAGTAAGTACAGTATAAAAACCATTACACCTATGGGATGTCCCCACTTTTCACAAATGTGTGTGTGTGTGTGTGTGTGTATACAGTACGTGTGTGTGAGGTTGATGTGAGTGTTGATATTGTGCTGTTGGTGGTTTGCTGCTTTTCTCGGCGCTGAACGGAAACCACAGAGAAAAATTACCAGAAACGAGCCAGTAACTAATAATAAACAATCAAAGACATAAACGGATGATTAAAACTGAGCTCTGAGATCTCTGTAGACAGGATCTACACATACACACTAAACCTATGACACACACACACACTTATAATTTACACATTTTATTAAGGCTGTGTTTTGTAGTTAGCAGGAGTTACAGATGCTTGTTCAGCGCTCTTATGCTGGAGTTACTGATCGTTCATTTAGTGATCGTTCACCCAAAACTCATCATTTATTCCCCTCATGTTGTTCAAACCTGTATGACTTACTTTCTTCTGTGGAAACGCAATAGAAGATATTTTGAAGAATGTTGGGAATCAAATGTTCACCTCTCAAAGTGAGCTGTTTCTCAGAAGTCCTACAGATTTGCAACTACATGAAAACATAATGACAGAATGATATATTTTTTTTAAAGATTGATCCCTTTAAAGTTAACATTCACTATAGTTTCTGTACGGCTGTACCTGCATTACAGTCATATTTACTGTAAACAGCTTCATTTATTCATTAGTTTGAGCTAATCGTCAGCACGTCTGAACATTTCCTTTCTTAAAATCACTAAAACACCTCTCAATATTTAGGTCACTTTTTAAATGTAAATGTTTCATGTTTTCATTACAGCACAACATTATTCCTCAGTTTTGTAGAAATAAGAATGAAGTTAAACACTGTAGGCGTTCAGTTTTAAGAGTGTGTCATTGTTTAGATTTGTGTTATATTTCTCTCTGGTATTACTGTAGGAATAGAGTTTGTGTTGAACTCTAGTTAATCAGGATTGTAAAGAGCATGTAAAAGGCCTGTAGCTTCATTGAGTTTAGCTGCGTTTGTGTCTGAGTCAGAAAAGAGTTCATTTCATTTGAAAGATGTTTTCACTGAATGTTTTTTGTGCCGAAGCGATGCTAAATGATCGGGTTTATCCACACAGACGCTGTTAGAAGAGTTTTAATAAGAAACAGAGAAACACAGTCTAGAGATCATCAAAAACTCAAATAAAATCCTTTGTTCTGCGATGAATCTTTAAAGAATCGACAGCGCCGCTAATAGTAAAGACAGACTTTATTTATTTGAAGCATCAACACAAGCGACAAACCCCTACATTTACAGGAACAAGAAATGAAAGGACAGATGTAAAGCTGAACAGTTTTGTGAGGAGACGGGTTTCTTCTGCTAATATCTCCGGGTCAGACGGACTGCTTGTTCTTGTTTTTGCGCTGCGCGTGTAGAGTGCTGTACTCGTCCGTACGTGTGTTCAGCCGCTAAACAACATACAAACACACGTTACACTCGTCACAATCACACAGATGATACATGAACCAGTGTAATTACCAACATTAATTATCTGCATTTAACCTGAACTCATGCCTTTAATATGATGTATTTTTATGTTTTTATTTTTTTTTTTATGTATACAGACCCAATTTATACTGTAAAAAATTTGTTTTTGTTTTTTTGGATTTGCATTTCTGTAAAATATCATCTGGATTATCTTTAGTTTCTATTAATATATTAAAACTATAATGTCATTTTTTTTCTACCTACCATTATCAGAAACACAAATTAGACTTTAAATAGAATAAAACAATTATAAACATAAACAATGTATAATTTCAAACCAGTACTTGGAAAGCAGAATGAAATATATTTTAACTTATTTATTGTTATTATTACTATTATTATTATTTACATTTTTACACTATAACTTTTTTAATGTTTTCGCAGACCCCCTTACACTCTCAAACTCCAAAATAAAAATACTTAAAATAGTACAGAATGACATATACAGTACATATTACATTTACAGTTAGTCATTTAGCAGACGCTTTTATCCAAAGCATCCAAATATATATAATATGTGTCCCTGCAGCCCAGAAGCAGTCATAAGCAGCACAGCTATATTTGTAGCAATAGCCAACAATACATTGTATGGCTCAAAATTATACATTTTTCTTTTATGTCAAAAATCATTAGGATATTAAGTAAAGATCATATTTGTAAATGTCCTACCATAAATATATCAAAACTTAATTTTTGATTAGTAATATGCATTGCTAAGAACTTCATTTGAACAACTTTAAAGATGATTTTCTCAATATTTAGATTTTTTTGCACCCTCAGATTCCAGATTTTCAAATAGTTGTATCTCAGACAAATATTGTCCAACAAACCATACATCAATGGAAAGATTATTCATTCAGATTTCAGATGATCACAAAATTGACCCTCATGACTGGTTTTGTGGTTCAGGGTCACATACAGTCATGGGCAAAAATATCGGCACCCTTGGTAAATATGATCAAAGGCGGCTGTGAAAATAAACCTGCATTATTAATCCTTTTGATCTTTAATTTAAAACAAATCACAAAAATCTAACTTTTCATTGGATAATAAGAATTTAAAATGGGGGGAAATATCATTATGAAATAAATGTTTTTCTCAAATACACGTTGGACACAATTATTGGCACCCCTAGAAATTCTTATGAATACCATATCTCTGAAGTATATTCCATTCATATTCACATTTTTGAGCACTCCAGGGTGATTATGAACATGAAATTATCCAGCCATGGCTTCCTGTTTCACAGAAATATAAATAGGAGGGAAAACAAAGCCCAAATTCCTTTAATCATCATCACAATGAGAAAAACCAAAGAATATGTTTCTGATGTGCAGCAAAAGATAATTGAGCTTCACAAATTAGTGAAGTGGCTTTAAGAAAAGAGCTAGAGCAGTGAAAATTCCCATTTCCACCATCAGGGCAATAATTAAGAATTTCCAATCAACATAAAATGTTAGGAAACTGCCTGGAAGAGGACGTGTGTCTATATCGTCCTAATGCACGGTGAGGAGGAGAGTTTGAGTGGCTAAACACTCTCCAAGGACCACAGCTGGAGAATTGCAGAAAATAGTTGAGTCTCGGGGTCAGAAAACCTTCAAAAATATATATTTTCAAACAGCATTGTTCGGGAGGCTTTCAAGAAAAATTCTCCTCACTCATCCAAAAACAAACTCCAGCATATTCAGTATCAGACACGACTGGAGCTTCAGATGGGACTGGCTTCTATGATCAGATGAAACTAAAAATGAGCTTTTTAGCAGCAAACACTCAAGATGGGTTTAAAAAGTACCCCATGTGTACAATGAAATATACTGCTGTATTTTTGATGTTGTGGGCCTATATTTCTGCTGGAGGTCCTGGACATCTTGTTTAGACGCATGGCATCATGGATTCTATCAAATACCAACAGATAAAAAATCAATAAGTGACTGACTCTGTTAGAAATCTTATAATGGGCCATGTTTGGATCTTCCAACCGTACAATAATCCAAACACAAACCTCAAAACAACACAAAATGGGTCACTGAGCACAAAACCAAGCTTCTGCTGGTCATTCCAGTCCTCTGACCTGAACCCTGTAGAACATGAGTGAACTGAAGAGAAGAAGCTGTGAATCTAAAGGGTCTGGAGTGATTCTGGATGAAGGAATGGTCTCTGATCTCTCGTCAGGTGTCTCTAACCTCATCAGGCATTATAGGAGAACATTTAGAGCTGTTAAACTGGCAAATGGAGGTTTCAAAAAGTATTGAATAAAAGGGTGCCGTTAATTGTAGCCAATGTGTATTAGAGAAAAACATTTATTTCATAATGATATTTCCCCCCATTTTAAATTCTTATTATCCAATGAAAGGTTAGATTTTCGTGAATTTTTTAAATAAAAGATCAAAAGCATTAACAATGCAGATTAATTTTCATAGCCTTCTTTGATCATATTTACCAAGGGTGCCAATATTTTTGGCAATGACTGTATATAGTTCAATAATATTTCAAGAAAGTGTTTCTGCCGCTGGTACCTGGTACGTGTCTCCTCCTGATGGAGTGTGATTGTTGATCAGAGCCTGTCTGTCAGAGGCTGAAGAGAGAAACACAGACAGATGAACCAGTGATTCCTGATTCACTGATATTGATCGTGATTATGATCGTGACGCACCTTTATTCCCCTGATAGCTGCTTCTGGTCGGGGGTTGAGCGCAGATGGTGTAAACAGCCCATCCAATCAGAGTGGTCACAAGTATATTGCTGAAGACAACACTGGCCAGAGACAACATGCTGTCCAGCTGGATCAGATTCTCACTGTCTGCAGACACACACACACACACACACACACATCAGAGAGAGAGAGACTCCGTGTCTCAGTGGATGTGTATGTAGGCCTGTAGTTTCTCTTCCTTCTATAAAATATGTAATGTAGATCTCTTCAATAGTGAGTGTATAATAATAAACTTATTTACAGAGAATTTAAATGTATTATCACTTGGGATTACCAGTGCTATTTTCTGGGATAAAGCTTTTATCTTTCAGTTGCTCTGAGGGTAAAGGAGACACGTTACAGGATTATGTTTAGGATTTACCCTGTTTTAGCAATTTTATACAGAAAAGATTTAATTTTGAGGTGGACCCGTGTTCTTTTTGCTCTTCTGTTCCTGAAACACTCGATCACCTATTCTTTTACTTTTGAATTCTGGTCTGATATTAATAGCCAGTTATCAGTAAAAATGGAAACAATTCCTTCATTTGTTTTGCAAGATATCTTCTTTTTTAAGTATGATTTAAATTCTCTTTTTTATGATGTTATCAACTTTGTTTTATTGTTGGGTAAATATCATATTTATACATGCAAATGGAAAAAAATGTAAGCCCTTCTTTAAAATATATATTTTTTTTTTTGAGTTTGTGAAAAGATTTCAGAGCTTTAAGTACTTTAAAAAAAGAAAAACTAAATAGAAACTCTTTGCCTCTCTATCTCAAAATATTTATTATTTTAATGTATTTTTAATTGGTGTCTTTTTGTACTTCTTCTATTGATTCTTGCTCCTTGTGTTTTTTCCTCTCTTCGTTGTGTGTAATAATTATTATATATGTTGATTATTCATATAATTTAGCCTTATGTTGTTGGATGTTCCATGTCTTGTTGTGTACAATTTGCAATATACATACATATATATATATATATATATATAAACGCTCCGTCGTGTACATGGGAAGCTTCACTCACTCAGGATTTTTACTGTAATTTTTTGTTTGGCACAGTGATCAGCTTCAGGACAATCCTCCTTCTTGTTCGATGTGCAAGTGTAGGTGTAAAATCCATATTCCTCCAGTGACGCTGGTTCTTTATCAAATACACCAGTAGCACATTCCAGTTTATTTTTATTAACTTTGATTTCTGGCTTAGAATCTGCAAAGTTAAGATCAGATCAGATCATACAACATATTTCAAGATCAACATACTAATATGATTCTGAAAAAGCAAATATAGTCCAGTGCAGTTTGAAACACTGAAGAAGACTCTTACTGTCTGATCTCACAGCCGTCAGCAGACAGAACAACACAAGCACACGTCTGTCCATCTCTCAGTGAGCTGTTATTATTATTAATATCTTCTGCCTGTAAATAAAGACAGTGAGTCTGAACTCGCTCTCCTCCATTTTGTGGCGTGAGCGTCAGAGACGCCATCATCTCAAACATCTTCAACATCAACTACAACTCTAACAAAAGCTCAACGTCTGACCTCCACCCAACTACAGCACAGAACATAACAAAATATAACAAACATATAACAAAAAAAGTTTGCTTTCACATGCTGAAACGACACAAATGTTGCATTCGTAAAAAACAGAGACCTTCAGCTCTGAAACACTGCTTCTGATTACATTTAATAACACTTTAAAATAACATTCAGTTCGTTTAATGTTTGTTCATATACAGATATCTTAATTTAGGCATCCTGAACCAACAATAACAAACTTTTAAAGCGTATACTCCATTTGGTTAATGTTAATTTCTTCATCTGCTAATACAAGTGACATCTGAAATTGTATAAATTAATGTAGTATGAATAAATATGAATTAACAATGAACAAAAGTATAGTCATAAATTCATTTTATAAATGAAAAACGAATTAGACCTTATATGTTAACAAAAAAATCGATTTATTAATATAAAATGAAACTCCAAACAAAAGTTATTTAATTAAAACATTAAAATGAAACGTTAGTTAAAGTAAGTGTAAGATGAAGTGTTCACAGACCTGAAGCTGCAGATGATCTGAGACGCGCCGAGCAAAGACTGCATGAACCGGAAGTCAGAAACCGACACGACGCTTCATCCACATCATCTGTAATAAACACTGAGGAGCTCACGCTCGGAAACTTTAACTCACTCTAACATTAACTAAACTAAAAGCTCAACATTAAAATCAGTACAGGCCGAAGCTAAGATCTGCGTCGGAACAGGCCGGATCCGCTCATCAGCGCTGAATATGACTCTCTGTGTGTGTTTTATCAGTATTTTCATGCGCTTACACACAGACTCAGATCAATAAGAGCAGAAGCTGCAGATCAAAGATCTACTTTTGACTTCCGGCGCAGAAACTGAAGACCACAAACACCTGCGAGACTCTGAGGATCGGCTCCAGGAGCACACTCTACACTCTTTAATGATCTCTACACATCTTTAGAGCTTCTTAGATATAGATTTAATACTGATCACAATAATTGCACCTTTTGTGATGTTGATATTGTATTGTTTAATCAGCAGTCTTCAGGTCTGATACACTTGAGTTTCAATCAAGCCGTCTTCTCAGTTTTCTAAAAATGATATATTTTTTGGTTTAATAATGGAAGACACTCAAGTTTTACTGAATAATATTTTCATTTTGGGCAAATCTTATATTCATAAACGTAGGCTAAGTGCCTTAAAACAAAGCCATTGTTTTCTGTTTTTCAACAGGAGTTTTGTATTTAGATATACTGTAAATCTTGATCTGTGCTGTTCTTTAGGATCGTCTTATATTTCCATTGTTTTTGTATTTTCTTGTAATAAACAAAAGGAGAAACTCTGAGGAACATCTGAGACTCACTGCGATCGATATGATTTATTGAGGTATTTCATCATATGACTAATAATACACAAACCAGAGACAGATAATCAGAATAATTAACTAGTACTAGTTAAGCTCAGGTTAACAGCCACAGCAGCAGTTTAACTAGTAGCGCCTCCTGCTGGATGGAAACACAATGACATGCGTTATGAAATATATTCATATGTACAGATTCATAATGAGCTTTACAAATATACTTACAGTAAATATGCATATGATCATAACTCCTTACCAACAATACTCTTTATATTTGTTTAAATATATAGATTTCTCACATATTTCTTTTCATCTCATCTCACATATCTGCGGGTTTACTGAACATTCTCTTATATTACACAAATACATTCCATATAGCAGCAAAGAACTGTGGGTAAATACTGAGGAAAGCATGTATGTACAGTCAGCAGCGTGTGAAGTGCGTCTGTCCATGTTTCACAATATCAGATTCATCAGTACAGACTAGAAATACATATATATATATATATATATATATATATATAAATAAATGTGTTGCTAACGCTTCCATTAAGTTCAAAAGGTTTTATTTTGGTTCTGTGAACGTTAAGGGAACGTTCCTGCGAACGTTACTTCTGAATGTTCTCTGAATCATCTGAAACTAATAAATAGTAACATTTTAAAAAGTTAGATGATGTCCAACTGAAATGTTTCATAAAAATGTTTCATAAACGATGTATAAATATTGTTTTAACATTTTGAGAAGGTCAGAAAACTGAAAGACCGTTTCTTCATAACTCACCAAAAATACCAAAAATAATGTTAATGATCAAGTGCTTCTGAATGAACTACAGATCCCATGATTCCCTGTGTTTGACGTCACTGAATCAGTCTGTGATTGTAATGCTTTTTCTCTGATTTCTGAAACATTTCAGGAATCATCATCACCACTGCAGGCTAGCTAGTGTGGAAATAGCCTCTGATTGGTGTTTCCATAGTAACAGTGGTTTCTCAGATCAGGGGATTATGGGTAATGCAGTTCTTCAGCAGGACACTGTCAGTCAATCCCGTTGAGATCTCAGATACGGCAGGGTGTGAGGTCAGAGGTCAGGGGTCAGGGCTCTGTCTGTGCGGGCGAATCAGAGCCAGATCTCGTCGCTGCTGGTGCTGCTGACTTTATAGATGTAGCCGACCATCGGATAGCGAGCGAAACCTGCGGAGACACGGAGTCAGATCAGAACTCATCTGTCTGGATCTGTCCGGTGAGGAACATGGACACAAGGCTTGGCATTTATTAGAAATGCTGTTTCAAGAGAATGCCACTTAGTTTAATTATAGTTTTATTAATATTTTGAATTAGCTTCCTGTTTATATATATTATATGTTTTAACATATATAATGTTCATAAAAAATACCATTTATTTACAATAATGCAAAAATAATTTTATTTTATTTACTAGTACTTATATTATTTCTAAATGTAATAATGAAACTTATCTTTGTTTTTGACCTGCAGTGACCGATACAGTATGTTTTTTTCTGTTGATCTCTCACGATCAGTTATTGATGTCAGTTTCAGGGCTCTTTAAAGGAACAGTACGGGTCGTGATCAGTGCCGGCCCCGTGGGGCTGTGGGGCCCGAGGCAAGACCATGAAAATGGGCCCCACTGTAAAAACTGTAATTTGACAAGTGAATATAAATGAATAAATAAAATAAAATGTCCATTTCAATATTTAAGCATAAATGTGCATTAAGTGTAACACACTCACCATACATATGTAAAAAATATTGAAACAGATTTTAACAAAAGGATTGCAAGTGAGCTTCAGTAAATAGGTGATCACAAAAAAAAAACCTTTATTGCATTAGACATTGGATCTGGGTCTGTAATTATTTAACGTGTAACACTAAGTCTGTCTGTGATCATGGACATCATTGCATTTATTAAAACAAGTACTAATACTACTGCAATAAATAATATGTATATAGCATTCAAAACATCCTTTTTTTTTGGCTCCAGAAAGATACCATTTGGATTCAATTTTTAGAACAACTTCACTTTAATCACTCTATCATTCTTTCATTTCAAAGTAATTAAAATAGCATTGATGTGTAACAAGACTTCATGAATATCAAATAAATTCCAAAATCTAAACTAAATCTGCACACAAGATGTGAACTGTAACTAGAAAGGTTTTCAGACTTTTTCTTTGGTTTGTTGTGCCTTTCTGTAGGGCTGCACAATTTGGCCAAAAATGTTGTTTTTATATATCAATATCACTACTAATAATTCTGATTATTGTTATTACTAAAAACATTAAACTAAAGTAAACTAAGGATTTATTTTAAAATAAATTATGATTAAAAATCTTTAAAAGTGATTTCTTAGTTTTTAGTCATAAATCTTATGCATGCACTGAGAGAGGAAAAAAAAAATTAAATTATTTTTCCTATTTTTACCCAAAGTAAGGTGTCGTGAGCATTAATGAGTGAACAGATGTAATGCAATGTCCGTTTCATTCTCACTGTATCCAGAGGCGCAGTCAATCATGAAACTAATAGCAGGAAATCTCTAATATGGTCAAAGCTGAATAAAACGCATATAAAGACGTGAAAACATGAAGCCAATAAACATACGATTGCGAATAAATGGTCTCTGTTCTTCAAGCCATCTCGGGTATTTTTAGGCTAAATGAATAAACTATATTTATAATTCAATGCTAATCAAGCCTTTATCACTGTATCATACTGTATAAAACACGGGTGTCAAACTCAGTTCCTGGAGGGCAGTCCTGCACAGTTTAGATTCAACCCTAATTAAACCTGATCCAGCTAATCAAGTCACTTAGGCTTATTTGAAAACTACATGGTATGTGTGTTGGAGCAGGGTTGGAACTAAACTCTGCAGGGCCCTCCAGGAACTGAGTTTGACACCCCTGTTATAAAATAATGATTCTGTGATATGAAATCACGTCAGATGATCACAAAAGGAAGCTATTTCAAACACTCGACTTATAAAATTAATTTGGAGCAAACACGTGTTATTAAATGCACCATACAGCCCTGGTGCATCAGTCATGGATATGTAGTCAGGAGGTGTGTTGGGCTTGAAGCGGCGCTGCGCAGATACGACCGATCGGTGTTTGACAGCAAAGTACTGCGAGAGCGATTTGAACGCATGCAGAGCTGTCTGCGCTCTATAGCTCTCGCACAGGGGTTAGTGTTTGGGGGAACTTTTTGAAACGAGGGAACGATTAGAGCCCTGGCCCTGGCTCGAGATGCTCAGGCCCTTTGTCCGACAGCTTATCAGAATTCTCGGCCCGATTCCAACCCGAGCCTGTGTCTTTTCTCTCTCTCTCTTCCCCTTTACACAGCTGCTGTTGCAGCAAATAGGCTAGTCCAGTTTGGTTTTTAATGGAAAAGTGGTTATTTTTCTTTTCGTTTCTTTATTAGGTTAATTTAGAAATATGTTTGGAACATTTTATGTTTGTTAAATTCAGGTTTTTTTAAAGTAATGACTAAGCGGCCAGCTTGTTTGCTCAATTTAGCCTTCTCAAATCAACACGACTTGCCTAAAATAAAACCTATAGACGTAAAACACTTCATGCATTTCATAATATTAATTTAAAAATTGAACCTAGATAAATGTGCGCTGTTAGGCGCATATCCAATCGTTTGTATGGCGAGTGGAAACTAAAGCGCATACTTTCAAGACATGGAGGCGCCAGCGTGATCACTCACATTTTTTTCTTAAGAGTGGAAACTTAAAATACGTCGTCATTTTTGCAATACATCATTCGGAACTGTAAAGGGTCTACTTTTATTTGTGTGCACTCACAATATCAACAAAACCTTGTGCTTTTGTAAAATAATGAAAACAAACAGGATGCACTTTCTGCCGTCTTGGTCTTGAGCAGGAACGCTTCACAATAATGAACCGAAACTCAGCGAATGCTTGCCTCCTCACAGAAATGATAAATATATCTAATAGAATGCTTTAAATACTTTAAAACGGAATACTTCAAATCGAAAACAAAATCTCTTTCATTATGTAGGCTAATCCATAAAGATGTATTTCTCTCTAAAGGCGCGTCCTGAGGCGACAGCGAGTCAGGATCGTCAACTTCATCTTTGCGACACTGACTCAGAAGAAACTAGTTCATCAATAAATAAATCAAATATCTCCTTAGTATTTTTGTACTTTTTTTCTTTTGTTTGTTTGTTTTTTGGGCTTCTGTGCCAAGATTGTGTTTGTATGCAGTACAAATAGCCTACGGCGGCATTTTAGTGCCACGTTGAAAAATAACTAACTAAATAAGATTAACGTTATAAGAATAAAGTCAAAATTGCGATACTAAAATCATGTTATATTGCGTGAAGTTAATGTGAAAATTCCACCAATACTCTGCCAAAAAAAAAAAAAGTCTGTGGCATCTAACCTGTGAATATAGTTATCTCACTACAAATTTAAGAGCGTAAAAACACATTTATTGTTTGTAGTATTTTATCATAAAGCTGACAGAAGGCTGAGACTTTGTGTTTTAATATAAGTAACAAAGCACAAAGCTTATTGCGATTATTGGGTGGCTTGTGTGCTATAAATGATGAATGGACTAGAAAACATTAAATATTACTTCCAAGCATTTATACTGTAAATAAAACAGCTTGTAAATAGTCACGCAACATTAATTACTTCAGAAAAATCAACAATAGCCTAAGTTAACCGAGCCCATAACGTTTAGGGGGGGGCCCTTAAAATGTTTTGCATATGCTACGCCACTGCTCTCGCGGTACTTTGATATCAAACACTGATCTGTCTGCGCAGCACCGCTTCAAGTCGAACACACCTAGAAATTCAAGTGACAACCTTGCGGCCGCGGGGCCCTCCCTTTAAGGACCGCCTGTACCGCCTGACCCCTGACCTCGGGCGGCGTAGGCCGCAGACAGGTCCTCCTCATCGTCCTCGGCGCGTCTCCTCTCCAGTGTGTTGGATCTGGAGCTCTGGAGTCCTGAAACACGGCAGCGGAGTCAGAGACGGCTCCGGAGCGGAGCGGAGCTCAGCGAGGATCACACTCACCCTTACAGAGAGATCCGTCATCATTCAGCTGCACGTGAGACGGCAGAGACATGTTCTCCCGCGGCAGATACATGCCGTTCTCGCTGCTGCACACACACACACACACACATCAGATCTCATCAGCTCACACAGTAACACCAGTATTATCAGAGAACGCTGAGGAGCGGCGCACCGTTTGCAGGAGAGACGCACTGCAGGCTCCTCTGAAAACAACACACAACATCAGAGATCAGCTCACAGAAACATGTGTACAGAGTACTTCAGAGACTGAGATCATGTACCGAGGGCTTTGGTTTTGTCCTTCTGAAGGAGGAAGAACACCATCAGGGTGAAGATGAGGAGGGTGATGAAGCCGGCGACGCCACCCGTCACGATCCCGAACACCGGCACCTCTACACGCGACTGCAGGAACTCTGGAGGAACACGCATTTATTTGATCAAAAATACAGTAAAAATACTGAAATTTAAAATAAATATTTTCTATGTGAATATCTGTTAAACTGTAATTTATTTCTGTGATGCAGCTGTATTTTCAGCATCATTACTGCAGTCTTCAGTGTCACATGATCTTCAGAAATCATAATAATATGCTGATTTACTGCTCAACAAACATTTCTGATTATTATCAATGTTGAAAACAGTCGTGCTGCACAATATTTTTGTGGAAACCGTCATACATTTTATTTTTCAGGATTCACAGATGAATAGAAAGTTCAAAACAACAGCATTTATTTGAAATAGAAATATTTTGGAACGTTATAAATATCTTTATTATCACTTTCATACTATTAAATATGAATATTAATTTATTTAAATAATTGGTTCTAAATAATACTAGTAATAAATAGTGATGGGTGCGCTTGAAACGCTTCGAAACCTTTACGAATCTTTTGTTTCGAATCACTGATTCGGAGCGTGTTTCAAACTGCCACGTGATCTCAGTAAACGAGGCTTCGTTACGTCATAACTGTTTCCAAACGTTTCGAAATTTTAACAGTTCACCAGTAGGGGGAGATCTCTCTGAAGCCTTTTTTTTATTGACTTCTAATAAAAACAGAACATATAGGCTACAAGAGTATAACCATACATGCCAGGGGTAATAAAGATGTATACAGATAAATAAATAAAGACAGAAAGGCATTAAGTTTTTATCATTTGATGTTGTTTTTAAATATTTTTAACATCGATTTTAAATGGTCTTAGAATTTGGTAATGAAATGTCATAAGGGTAAATTTTTTGAAATTGAAGTTTATACATCATCTGAATAAATAAGCTTTCCAGTGATGTATGGTTTGTTGGACAATATTTGTCTGAGATACAACTATCTGAAAATCTGGAATCTGAGGGAGCAAAAAAATCTAAATATTGAGAAAATCACCTTTAAAGTTGTTCAAATGAAGTTCTTAGCAATGCATATTACTAATCAAAAATGAAGTTTTGATATATTTACGGTAGGAAATTTACAAAATATCTTCATGGAACATGATCTTTACGTAATATACTAATGATTTTTGGCATAAAAGAAAAATGTATAATTGTGACTCATACAATGTATTGTTGGCTATTGCTACAAATATAGCTGTGCTGCTTATGACTGCTTCTGTGCTGCAGGGTCAGATATAAACCATAAGATGATTTTTAGCATCACAAATTGGGATTCGAACTCGTGACGCCTGAAGAGCAATGGCTTTATGTGTTATCGACACCAACCAGACCCCATGTAGGTTATAATTCGTCAGTACTTGTCTGAATCGCTGTCAGGGTTGTTTCAGATCAAGAAAGTGACCACTAGGTGTCACAGTGGAGACGGCTGTCGGATCGTTTCGAAGCCTCGCTCTGCCCATCACTAGTAATAAATACTCATGTGAGTAAGCGTTTACGAAGCGGTGGGCGTCACCTGTGAGCGTGAGGTTGCTGTGGGTGGAGCCGAGGCTGTTGTTGGCGTTCACGGTGATGTTTCCTGATAGGCTGCTGAGCGTGAGCTGCAGGCTGTGATTGGTCAGCCAGGGGAAACTGCGCGAGTCCAGGATGAGGAAGTCAGAGCTGTTGGCCAGCAGCTGACCAGACTGATCCACCCAGCGGATGGTGGCGGGGGGGTTGGAGCGAACCAAAGCGAAGAGAATGAGGGCGAGGCCCGGGTCCGAGCTCTGGCTGTAGTGAGCGTCCACATGCAGGATCTCCGGCCGGACTGAAACACAACTCTACTTAACTCTCTATCGCCATCTGTGGCCAAAACATACAACTGCATGCTGCTTGTGGACAGATCAAAATTTGAATTAATAATACAAAAATTTAAATTAATATTATATAATTATACAGTATAATATAATAAACAGTTTTGTTAATATTATAACTTTAATATTAATATATAATTTCTTGTCTTATTATAATTTATATTAATGTATAACGTTATTATCATTAATGTCACAAATTTTATATGAATGTATACCTTTATTATTATTATTATTACTATAAATCAAATGTAAATTATAATAAATATTAAATAAATATAAAAATATAAAAGATTAATGTATTATTATAAATTATCATATACATATTATTATTATTATTATTATTATTATATATCAATAATAACAATAATCATGTTATATATACAATAAGAAGAAGAATGGTAAATAAAATGTAAATTATATAAATATAAAAATATAAAATATTAACATATTATTATAAATGATCACATAAATATTATTATTATATATCAATAATAATAATAATAATCCTGTTATATATAAAATAATAAGAATGTTATATACTAATATAAATATTAAGAAGAAGAAGAATGGTATATATATGAAAATTATAATTGTTTATATATACATACCATTCTTTATTATTATTATTATTATTAGTAGTATTAGTACTATTATAGTTATTGATATTTTATTATACTATTATAATTACTACTAATAGTACTATAATTTATATTATTATATGATTATATTTAATATTATTATTATTATTAATGTTATTATTAGTAGTAGTAATATTATAATTTATATTAATATACAGCATTCTTCTTATTATAATAATTTTTCATATTTACAGTGGGTACGGAAAGTATTCAGACCCCCTTGAATTTTTCACTCTTTTCACATTTTCTAAAATCATTTAAGTTCATTTTTTCCTCATTAATGTACACACAGCACCCCATATTGACAGAAAAACACAGAATTGTTGACATTTTTGCAGATTTATTAAAAAAGAAAAACTGAAATATCACATGGTCCTAAGTATTCAGACCCTTTGCTGTGACACTCATATATTTAACTCAGGTGCTGTCCATTTCTTCTGATCATCCTTGAGATGGTTCTACACCTTCATTTGAGTCCAGCTGTGTTTGATTATACTGATTGGACTTGATTAGGAAAGCCACACACCTGTCTATATAAGACCTCACAGCTCACAGTGCATGTCAGAGCAAATGAGAATCATGAGGTCAAAGGAACTGCCTGAAGAGCTCAGAGACAGAATTGTGGCAAGGCACAGATCTGGCCAAGGTTACAAAACATTTCTGCTGCACTTAAGGTTCCTAAGAGCACAGTGGCCTCCATAATCCTTAAATGGAAGGCGTTTGGGACGACCAGAACCCTTCCTAGAGCTGGCCGTCCGCCAAACTGAGCTATCGGGGAGAAGAGCCTTGGTGAGAGAGGTAAAGAAGAACCCAAAGATCACTGTGGCTGAGCTCCAGAGATGCAGTCGGGAGATGGGAGAAAGTTGTAGAAAGTCAACCATCACTGCAGCCCTCCACCAGTCGGGGCTTTATGGCAGAGTGGCCCGACGGAAGCCTCTCCTCAGTGCAAGACACATGAAAGCCCGCATGGAGTTTGCTAAAAACACCTGAATAAGATTCTCTGGTCTGATGAGACCAAGATAGAACTTTTGGCCTTAATTCTAAGCGGTATGTGTGGAGAAAACCAGGCACTGCTCATCACCTGTCCAATACAGTCCCAACAGTGAAGCATGGTGGTGGCAGCATCATGCTGTGGGGTGTTTTTCAGCTGCAGGGACAGGACGACTGGTTGCAATCGAGGGAAAGATGAATGCGGCCAAGTACAGGGATATCCTGGACAAAACCTTCTCCAGAGTGCTCAGGACCTCAGACTGGGCCAAGGTTTACCTTCCAACAAGACAATGACCCTAAGCACACAGCTAAAATAACGAAGGAGTGGCTTTACAACTCCGTGACTGTTCTTGAATGGCCCAGCCAGAGCCCTGACTTAAACCCAATTGAGCATCTCTGGAGAGACCTAAAATGGCTGTCCACCAACGCTACCATCCAACCTGACAGAACTGGAGAGGATCTGCAAGGAGGAATGGCAGAGGATCCCAAATCCAGGTGTGAAAAACTTGTTGCATCTTTCCCAAAAAGACTCATGGCTGTATTAGATCAAAAGGGTGCTTCTACTAAATACTGAGCAAAGGGTCTGAATACTTACGACCATGTGATATTTCAGTTTTTCTTTTTTAATAAATCTACAAAAATGTCAACAATTCTGTGTTTTTCTGTCAATATGGGGTGCTGTGTGTACATTAATGAGGGGAAAAAATGAACTTAAATGATTTTAGCAAATGGCTGCAATCATAGGCGTAACACGGGGGGGGGGACAGGACCCCCCCTATCTGAGGCTTGTCCCCCCTAAAAATATCATTACAAGCGACTCTGTGTATTGAAAATAATATAATGGACATATACTTAAAATAACTGTGTGAGTAGTAAAACAAAATAAACGCAAAAAACCGTTTTAAGTTCAGAAATGTTTTGATTCCCCCCTCCCTTGCCTCACAGTGGTATGTGTCCCCTTCAAAAATTGCTCTTGAGAAATTTTACGTTTAGTGTCCCCTACAGTCAGATGAAATTTACGCCCCTGGCTGCAATATAACAAAGAGTGAAAAATTTAAGGGGGTCTGAATACTTTCTGTACCCACTGTATAACCAAAATGAATTCTTAACGGAAAAGCGTTCTTCGCTGGGACTCACACTGGACGTTGAGTGTGACGCTGGCGTTGTAGCTCTCTCCTCTCGCGGGGTTTCGCGCCGCACACACCAGCTCTCGGTCCCCGCGCTTCGGCTTCAGTGTGAACGTGCTGTTGCGCTCTGATCCGTATTTAAGCGTTCCAGAATCCTGCGATGATGTCTTCACCAGACGCCCCGCCCCCCGGCGGCCCGTCACTTCACTCTGCCGCTCGCCGTTCAGGTACCAGGTGAGCAGGGGCGGGGCTTGAGCATCCCAGCCCTCTGATTGGCAGCTGAAGTGGTGAGTGACGTTCTCCTGTACGGTAACCAACGAGGTCTGCTGTCCGTCAATTTTGGGGGCGGGGTCAATGGATGCTGTCAGAGAGAAACATAAAGTCAAGAACACCTTGTTAACTAGATCATAATATGTGTGTGTGTGTGCACGCGTTTTTGTGACAAATCAGGACATAGATTTGTATAATGACAAAGGTATGACAGATATTACAAGGAGAAGGTGTAGGGTTGGTGTAGGGCAATAGCACATACAGTAAGTACAGTATAAAAACCATTACGCCTATGGAGAGTCCCCACTTTTCACAAAAACGAACATGTGTGTGTGTGTTCATTTGGTCTTACCTGAACAGGCCCAGGACAAGGTGTGAAAGAATAAAGCAGACAGACGCGTCCTCTGCCTCAAACACACACGGGGCATAGTCACCTACACACACACACACACACACAAGATTTTCAAACAGTAAACTGATACACAAATTTACTAACTATCGAAGCAGTGCATCCTTCAGACTCACGCGTGTGTGATTGAGATGCATCAGTCAGCAACACAAAACAGTGTTTCCAGTGTGATTTTGACATGCAGAATCATCATCTCACAGCTGCAGAACACACACACACACACACAGATAATGTACATATGATGCACACACACACACACAGATAATTTACATATGATGCACATCACATGAATCACACACACTCAGTGTTTTACCTCTGTGCACAGAGACGCTGCTGACTCTGACCGGTTGAGCCATTCAGAACAAACACACACACACACACACACACACACACACACACACATATGGCAAGCAGTTTTAACATTTAATCCTTAACACGTACTAGTACCTATTTTAATGCTACTAGTACTCATTTTAAGCTACTAGTATCTTTTTCATTAAGTACTAGTGCTTATTCTATAGGAACTAGCAATGTTTTAAAGATGTACTTATTTCAGTAATGAGTGACTAGTAATCAGTGTTGGGTAAGTTACTCTACTAATAAGTACCGCAATACTTTTCTAGTAATCTAATTATATTGTTGAAAATGTAATTAGTAGCAAGTAATTAATCACATTTTTAATCACTTTCTAAATACCATATAAACCTCGACCAGTTGAACGATACAAGGATAGACATGAACCACTAGCAGTGTTGGGGAGTAACTAGTTACATGTAACGGCGTTATGTAATTTAATTACAAAATAAATATAACTGTAATCAGTTACTAAAAGAAGTGTAATTAAATTACATTTACTTATGAAAATGTTAACGATCACAAAGCGGGTTACATTTGAATATTTACACACATCCACATACAGATTTAATTGATTTTTTCCCCAAATTGCTTCTCTAAAACTACTCTAAAATATGAGACATACGCGATGCAGAAAACACAGTGGTTCGTAGAATTCAGTCATGAAAACGGAATTCCTATAACGCGGAATGTCACGGAATCAAAACGCGATATATCATAACTATATTTGGGTTGATGTATATGCTTTTATTTTACTTTTTTAAATTATCCATTTTTTTCCAAAGCATTGTTATATGCCAGTGTTTCCTGTAGTTATGCGGAGATTTGGTTTCAAAAACAGTATCAGTAAACCATTCTTGAACTTGAACTTCAGATCAATCTCAAAGTAAAAGGCGGTGCTGATTTTGTGGTGGAGGTGTTCAATTATTATCTTCTTAATTCAAGTCATGAAGGGTTTTGCAAGTCTGACAGTAATCGGTGTTGAATACTACGGTAAGGTTAACCCTGCATGCTGTAACTGTTTGAAAATGATTAACAGTTGAAAACATTCATTAGAAATTTAGAAAAGTAACCAAAACGTTATTAAAAGTAATCAGTTACATTACTTTAATAAAGTAATTGAAAAAGTTACCCTACTACTACATTTTAAATAGGGTAACTTTTAATCTGTAACCCATTGCATTTCCAAAGTAACCTTCCCAACACCGAGTACTAGTAAGTATTAATTAGATACAGTACTTATTTATTAAATACTATTATCTTTCAAAAAGCAATCCGTACCTAAAGAGCAAGCACTAGTAGCCACCAAAAAAGTACTAGTACCTAATAGAACTACTAGTAGCTAAAAAAATAGGTACTAGCAGCATGAAAATACATACTAGCACGTTTTATAGATTAAATGTTAAAAGGGCTTGCCATACACAGATCTGAGCTCGACTCGTCAGGTCTGCCGAACCTCTGCAGTGCAGATTCACATCCAGACACGAGCAGCTGCTCACAGAGCTCTCGATGAGAAGAACAGCATCAGTTTGAACTTTTGATGGATTCCTCGACACAAAAACACTCATGAAACCAGACGCTAACAAACTCCAGAACCAGTCCCGAGGTGAAGGCTGGTAACGCTGACATCAGTAACCTGCTACTTTCCCTGACATTTATTCAGCATTCTCAGAACTAACTAATGTAACATTCCCTCAAAGTTCAGAACACGTTCTTACAGTAGCGTTAATATCATGTTTGTTCAGCGTCATCTGGCCTTTAATAATGTTCTTAAAGCGTAACACTTTATTTAATGACCTTGTTACACGTTACATACATTATAATGACAATAAATTATGCATAATTACATGCAAGCAACCCTAATCCTTACCCATATAGTAAGTGCATGCAAGTTAATATTACTCGGTAATTGCAGTGTTGGGGGTAATGTATGACAAGTAACATGAGTTACATAAACTGATTACTTTTTCAAGTAACATTACTTTTTAATTCATAAGAAAATACCCGAGTTACTGTGTTTCTCATGTATTGAGCCACAGCTGTGGTGTGAATATGATCTTACTGTAGTTCCAGACTAAATATCAACATGCAATTAATCATCATATTGGCACGTGTTCCTCAAAATCAATAAAAACAGTGAAAAGCAGAAAACTCAGAATATGATGCAAATCCGCAATAATGTTAAATTACACAAATATGCATTTAATCCCATTTTATTAACCAAAGTCTCTGCTGCCATACTAATAAAAACCTTAGATAAACATAAGATTTGTTTCATTTAGTTGTTTCTGTGTGCTCTCCAGCTGAAAGGCTTGTTTTCTGAGGGACTGAAAGCGCTTTTGCCATTAATAGAACCTTCTTTATATCAACACCAAGCAAGCTCAGCCCAGTGAGAAAAACTAACACAAAAGTGACGTAACGCATTACTTTTAAAAGTAACTTTCCCCAACACTAACACTGCTTAAATGCAGAATTACACTGTAACAAGGACACCTTAAAATACTTTCATGTAACATTCTTTTTTTTTTTTTTTAAATGTTACTAATTGTTTCAGAACTTCAGACAACATTCATAATGTTTGCAAACTGGCAGAATGGAATGTTCCCTTAAAGCTCACTCAACCAAACTAAACGTTAAAAACACCGGATGCTCTGAATGTTCAGATAACATACGACTGAAACACATCAGTGCAAACATTTCTACAGCGCTTTATACAGTCCAGACCGTCTCGGCAGAATAAGAGAGGTGAAAGTTCATCAGGTATGAAACTAATTAGCAGAAGAACACGGTGACGGTGTTTTCTGGTTCTGGTGAGATACCGCGGTACTGCCTCTGAAAGAACACACACACACACCTCTGTCATAGTCATTTCTTTATTTATATATATTTATTATTTCTCTCAGTTTGTTTGGAATCTTTTTTTAACCATTGTTGTTGCACTTTAGTATTTTTCCAAAAACAAAGCCAAAAAAATTAAAAGAAACAAAAGAAAATGACAAAGCTGTATAAAGGAAGAGAGGGAGGAGCGTGACATGATGGACAGACGGAGGATGAGGAGGATGATGCTCTCTTCATCACAGACTCGCGCCCGTCTCTCCTCAGACGATCACGTGACAGTTATTGGATTGGTCGGACTGAAGACGAAACGGCGGCAGAAATCGTCCAATTTTGGCGCGTTTGGGCTTTAAACTCTGAGAGAGACGTGAAGCGAAGCGTCCGTCCGTAAGTTTGGCTAAAAACATCGACATCAGAACTCAAATAAAACCGCAAAATCAACAATATACAAAAGCTTTTCTAACAACATCCACAAAAGTAACCGATAAAGCTCTGAAACAGAAAAGAAGATGGCCCATGAGCAGGATCTGTGAAACTACCCACAATGCACCAGTCGTCAGACGGACGGATGGAATGAAGGAGAACGAGAAACAGGGAGGAAAAGCCAAAACGAAAGGAAAGTCACAAAAACTGAAAGTGCAAAAATCACCGTGAGGAAACAAACGCGGCTGTTCTCTTGCAACACAGAACGGTTTTAATAATAATCGTCATTCTTTTAATAATGTCATAACCATAAAACGTCTTTTACAGAAAACAAGAACAATAATGATCATAATTCCTACAGAACATTAGCCATAAAAATGCGTTAAAAATAAAAAAACAGAAGTGAAGGAGGTGGAGAGCGAGTGAGTCGGCCATCCCGGCGGAGTTGGTCGATCGTGACCGGAATGATCCGCCGCGGCGCAGGCTTCACGTGAAATACTTTGGGTTTGTGGCGTTTGGTAAAGACGTCGTCTCTTCGCGCGCATGTGTGTGTGTGTGTGTGTGTGTGTGTGTTTACGTAAGACTCTGTGTTTGCCTTGTACATCGGAGTGCGCGACAGCGCCGCTATGGCAACGGAAGGAGGGGCTTCGGGTGCGGGAGGGGCGGATGATTATTGGGCTGCAGCCAATCGGAGACGCTCCCAGCGGAAGAGGAAGCCGAGAGCTCCGCCCCCTGCGTGCAGGCCACACCCACGACACCCCGACAGACAGACGATGAGGATTTGGCATGACAGCACAACACAGCAGACGGATATGAGCTTTATACAGCAAATACACCCCTGAGAGAGAAAAACACAAACAAACAAACACGTGTTAAAGTTACAGACGGATAATCAAACACATGGTGAACACTATGAACAGTGATTACATGACACTAACTGACCGCTTGATTTTACTGTACATTTCTGCCATACGGACATCAGCTGGAGATAGACACCACTGATACGCTATTATTAAATATAATGTAGAAACTTTCATTTTCTGTGAAGCTGAAGTGTGCGTTTTCTTTGTGGGATTTTCAGACTGAAAGCACTACTCTCAGTATTAACAGCACAGAACAGCACAGAATAGTGCGTAAGTATGTGAACTGGGACGCACCTCTTCAAAATGCACACTATGTTTGATTTAGGCGATATATTGTGATTAACTCATAATCATAGTCAAATAAAATGCTGATTATAATTAATAAGCAGGTATGTTTACACCTTAATCGCATTATCTGCTCAGACGTACACGGATGATGTTTTTCACACAACTCCACTTCTGAAGATGAAAAACCATCAAATACATCCGTGGAAATGTGTTGGGCATTTGTTGAGTTCATCGTGTGTGTTGTGCATTGGTGTGTGTGGTAAAAATAATCAAACTTCTTAGTTAATATCAGAAAAATGACATGTCAATGGAAGTGAAAAGTTTTGCTCGAGTTGTGTGAACATCTCACTTTTTCCCTTTATTCCTATGATGCAGATCGTTTCAAAGCAGCGTCACAGTAATAAACAGTGCCGGAAACTCAACTATGTTTCAGTTCTGGTTCTAAAGACAACAGGGTCGTTACTGAGATCCGTTCGGTTCAGTGTTGATTCAGTCTTTACTCTGTTCATCAGATAATCGTATTATTGGTGCACATATAAACAACAGGTTACGCTTCATTTTAAGGTGTCCTTGTTACAGTGTAATTATATATTTAAATACTGAGTAATATTAATTAACTACATGCACTTACTGTGTGATTAGAGTTTGGCTCATCAGGGTTACTTGCATGTAATTATGCATAATTAATTGTTTTTATAATAGTAAGTACATGTAACCTGTGTAACAAAGACACCTTGAAATAAAGTGTTACCAAACAACATAGTCACTGTCTCGTGATTTGTCTCAGTCTTGTGCTCGTGTGTACCTGTGTTCATTAGACCCCGGCCTGCTCCACGCTGTACTGCAGATCCGGGGTTTTGTAGCTTAGCAGCATGTCACTGGTGCAGGAGGAAGGGTAACACGCGGCGGGGTGAACGTCTGCCTCCACGTCACACACTGAACACACACACACACACACACAACACTGTCAGTGAGAGAGAGAACACGCGTGTGTGTGTGTGTGTGCGTGCTGCGCTTACACACCTGACCCCTCCCTCTGCTGCAGCTGCTGGCTTCCTGTCAGAGACGATTGGCTGAGGATGTCCGACATGCGGGCGGAGCTTAGCGCCTTGCCAGCCAATAAGCTCATTCCAGACATGGACTCCGCCTGCTCCTACAAGAACAAGAGGTCGAGAGGTCAGCGCTGGAACTGCATCACACACACACACACACACACTCTCTCTCTCTCTCTCTCTCACACACACACACACACACACACACTCACGTAAGCATCGTCGCAGGTCTGGATGGTGTGATGTCGCTGTAATGATGCTCGCGGTCTGAAAGCGTCTCCCTGTGTGGCGCGTGAGCCGTAGCCGTTGTGATCTCCCTCCATCACCCGACAGTCTGCAGCATCAGCACACGCCTCTGAGACACACAGCAAACACTCATTTCATTTTGTTTGTGGTGCAACATTACGTTATTATAATTTAACACTTCATTATAATATGAGATACACAACCAGTCAAAGGTTGGGAATAATTAAGATTTTGAAAAATGTTTTTGAAAGAAGTCTCTTCTGCTTACAAAAGCTGAATTTATTTGATCAAAAACATAGTAAAAACAGTAATATTGTGAAATATTATTACAATTTATAACTTGTTTTCTATGTGAATATATTATAAAATGTCATTTATTTCTATGATGCAAAGCTGCATTTTCAGTAGCTATCATTGTATTTTTGATCAGAAGTGACTTCTTTCAGGAAAAAAAAAAAAAGTAATCTTTTTTTATTCCAACATTTCTTCAGGGAAGTTTTTACACAATCACAGTTATATTTGATGTGCATGCAGATTTAAATCATTAAAAAACATATGTATATATACATACATACACAGTAATGCCTGTAAATTGAAAAATGCATATTTATATTTTAAATACAACATGTACTTTGTTACACTGTATATATTTCTTTTCCCTGTCATTGCTTGTTTTGTGTATAATGCTTTGACAATATTGTATATTAACACAATCACATGGAAGCTTGTTTGCGCCAAGGGATAAAAAAAAACAAAAAAATTTAAATGGCATTTACAGCTTTTAACTTCACAAATCTGACTTTTCTCATAATTCTGAGAAAAAAAAAAGTCACAATTAAGAGACATAAATTCAGAATTATGATACAAACTAACAACTGCGAGAAAAGAGTCAAATGTTGCAATCATTATTGTTTTTTAATTCCATGTCAAAAGCAAGCTTCCACACAATCACGGCAGTAAAGTACGGTAAGAAACTGAGACAGAGTAAACTATCACCTCAAATTCTTTGTGTGCAAATTTAGATAATTATATTAGATTTATGAATGTTTGTTTGAAATGTGAAGCACTTTAAACAGAGTCATGTCATTGTTTTCAATAAAAAATGCAGTGCTTGATTTGGTTTATATTTTCTCACGGCGCCCTCTTGTGGGTTTGGGAGAAAATACAGTACTTTTTTCCCTTTAACATCTTTAGCATTTACATATCATTTGAATATTATTATTAAGTGAGAAACTCAAATGTACTTTTCCAGACCTTTTGTCAGCCCTAATGGAACGAGACGTGTTTCAGAGCTTCTGAGGAGGCGTTCTGAGCAGGACGTGTGCCAATTACATTAACTAGCTCTTAGAGCTGATTTTACTTTGACTAAACAGCTATTTGACCACTGGTTAACATCAGAGTTAGTGGCCTACAGCAGCTGACCTCAGCATTATTACATTCTGATGAATCATTCACTGTAAGGAACATGTATTACACTACAGAGAGTCCACACTGTAAAAATGACCATCATTTTAATGGTAAAAGACAGCAAAAATGCCACGGTAAAAACATGTTAATTGGTTAAATCAAATGGGATTTCATGTACTTTTAGAGTGAAATACAGTAATATATAGTTTTCAGAAGTAAAAAAGAACAAATTCTCTGTGTGACAGCTCGTCATGTGACTCAGTCTTTATTGTGATGTTTTTTGATTGTCGGTGAGAGTAAACACTCTTTTCTCTGTATGTACACTAGACACTTTATAAACACTCCTTTGTACCTCGGGCCGCCGTGCTGCTGCGCATGTAGGCGTGTCTGTGGGTGGGGGAGGAGCCAAGGGGCGGAGCCAGCATCTCATGTCCCTCCGCGCAGGGGGCGGTGGCTTTGGCCAGCAGGCCCTCGTGATAGGTCGGCATCTCATCCTCCTCCATGCTCTCCGAGTGAGGGGCGGGGCATTCGGGCGGGGTTCTGATCTGGAGCAGGTGATGGTAGTGCTGAGGGGGCGGGGCCTGTGGAGGGGTGGGGTCTAAGCTCTCAGCCGCTTGGCCCAGTTGCTGCAGCATCAGCATCTCCCCATAGTCCTGCGGGTTGGTGGGCTGGGCCGCGGCAGCAGTGGGCGGGGCCATGGCACCGGGGGGCGGAGCCGAGCGGTGGCTCTGGCGTTTGAGCAGCGCGGCGAGGTCCTGCGGAGGCAGGCGAGGGTCGGCGTGTCCCGTGAGCGAGTGGCGTGGCGAGAGCAGGCCCTGCAGGGTCGGCGTGACGTGCTGCTGAGCCGGACGATACTCCAGCGGCGTGGGAGAGAGCAGAGCCTGCTGCAGCGCAGACGGATAGCCCTGATAGCCCTCCAGCCCCGGCACCTTCAGCGACGCCCCCTGCATGTAGGGATTATAGGTGCCGATGATGCTGCTCATGCCCTCGCCGAACATATGCGGGTTAAACTGCTCATACGTGGCAGTGTGGAAGCGACTCAAGCTGCGACTGCAACACAATCAAACACACAAGCACAACTGTGAAACCACAGCCTCTAATTAGCGTAACCACACCCCCTACTATCATTATGTGGGAGGAGTCTCATCTGATCTGACTCCACCCCTCTAACACTGGGTACGTTAACATGGACATCAGTAATCTAATTATTTACCTTATTCTGAATAAGACAATATTATGATCAAGGTGTTTACATGAGTTGCTTTTAGAATATTTCTTTCATGTTCCTGTTTTACATGTTATAGTACACGGATCTATTAATGGCACGCGTCATTACGTTCCCTCCAGAATTTCACATATCAACATACACTTTGTCTTCATTATTGTGCCATGTACAGTTTTGTGTGTTTAATTTTTACTTTTACGAAAGCTTCAAGTGCAGTTAATTATTTGTCATGCTATACGTGCAAACAGCGTTGTTGAAGCCATGCTTTTGTTTGCCGTCAAACGGTTGACCGCTGCCGTGTGTATCCTGTGGCAAAATGCGGTGAAAAGTCCTACACGGCGGTAATAGTGTGATTAATGTGTGTACATGTCTATACTGCACGTCCATAATGTGACTAAAACAGGAATACTCCACGTCTTAATACGATTTGTGTTTTCTTCAAGGATGACTTTAGCCCGATTAAAGTAATCAAAATCTCTACATGGTAGATTCTTAATGAGAGTATTGTCTTAATCGTGTTAAAATCTGAATACTGTCGTCCATGTAAACGCACCGAGTGTTCTAAAGTCAACATGAAACGCTGATGTATGTAATACAGGACTGTCAAATTAATTCAAATTTCAAATATTAGTTAAACATTTTCTTTAAATGCACATTTAAATGCAGAAGCTGTGCATTCAAATTTTAATGTCAGGAGGCGTGAGATAATGTAGTTTTTGTTAGCCTCTCAACCCATTACATGCTGCACTGCTGCGTTGTTACATCAGAAAATGGAAGAATAAGAGGGTGAATACAGTTTGAAGCGCTTGTTTTCTCATATTACTGATGGACCTTTATCTACATGCACTTTTGCACAATTTAAGAAATTATATTAGATTTATGAATGTTTGTTTGAAATGTGAAGCACTTTAAACAGAGTCATGTCATTGTTTTCAATAAAAAATGCAGTGCTTAATTTGGTTTATATTTTCTCACGGCGCCCTCTTGTGGGTTTGGGAGAAAATACAGTACTTTTTTCCATTTAACATCTTTAGCATTTACATATCATTTGAATATTATTATTACGTAATATACATCAAATGTACTTTTCCAGACCTTTTGTCAGCCCTAATGGAACGAGACGTGTTTCAGAGCTTCTGAGGAGGCGTTCTGAGCAGGACGTGTGCCAATTACATTAACTAGCTCTTAGAGCTGATTTTACTTTGACTAAACAGCTATTTGACCACTGGTTAACATCAGAGTTAGTGGCCTACAGCAGCTGACCTCAGCATTATTACATTCTGATGAATCATTCACTGTAAGGAACATGTATTACACTACAGAGAGTCCACACTGTAAAAATGACCATCATTTTAATGGTAAAAGACAGCAAAAATGCCACGGTAAAAACATGTTAATTGGTTAAATCAAATGGGATTTCATGTACTTTTAGAGTAAAATACTGTAATGTATAATTTTCAATGTATAGTTTTAGTTTTCTAAAAAAGAACAAATAATCTTATAATTTACAGTGAAAAATTGTAAAAGGACTTTCCCAGAATTCTCTGTGACGATTCATCAGGTGACTTAGTCTTTATTGTGATTTTTGTTTTTGCAGCGGCCATTTACACTAAGTGCAAATAGCTATAGATTCTATTTACACTGTTAAAATAGCAGGATTTTCTGCTATTTATATTACTTATTGCAAATAGTGGCAATTATCTGCACCTCAGTATTGTAAAACAGTATGCAATAATAACGTATTGAGGGTAAATGATCATTTTAATTCAAATGATTAAATGAATGCCACCTTATTGGGACGATAGCCCTCCCTAACCCTACCCAATACTTTATTATTAATTTTTCAATTATTTCCTTCATTTTTAGTGAAAATAAATGCCTTTCTGATGTGATTTGAGGGTTGAAACGGAAGAAAAAAAAAAAAGTTAGACAAAAGCTAGATTCGATCGCGTCAAAAATGACAACGGCACGTGTTTTACTGCTACTGGAGCCATTATTACATGATCATCTTTTGTAGTGTTGACTCGCCCAATCACATGTTGGTGGGCGGAGTTAGTGTAAATAGCCTCTGCCAACAAGGCGGGCTATTTGCACTTAGTGTAAATAGACACTCCAATTTTTATTTATTTATTTTTATTGCAGGTTTATTGTAAATGTAAAAAATCCTGATTTTAGTCATTTGGAATTTTAACACTATTTCACTGAAAGTTTTTATTGTAAATTTAAAATCAATCTGTAAACTTAAATCTTTGCTACTGCATGGTAAAGTTCCATCAACCACAGCTGATGCTTTTTACTGTAAATTTCACAGATTTCTTTTACACTAAATGCTGATTTCATGTTGACTTTAAAACACATAAGACTGATATGAAAACTGCATTAATCAGTGATCCAGCGGTTCTCAACACTGTTCCTGGTGAAGTGTTGTGAATCACTGCGTTCATCTGCTAACAGCACTGAGCATCTACTCCTCATCGCCCCGTCTCAGATCCGCTGGAGTTCAGACCTCCAGTGAACGCGACACAGGACGCTCATCTACTGCTAGCACTGGACATCAGCATGTCTCAAAGTACCTCAGCGTCCGGCGCTCAATCGTCTGGACTGATACACCGTCGTCTGGGAGAATCTCGCAATATTTACACAAATCATTTCCACAACAGATTCATTTAAATCATCTACAAGCACTAAACATGCTGAACTGCATTTAAACGAACATAAACAGCACTGATTCAAAACTAAAGTAAACAAAGCCATTTGATTCTATTTAAAAAAACAAAAAAATAAAAGCACAAAATGATCAGAACAATCGTGAAGCGTTTCTGCGGCGCTCGCGTCACCTGTGAGTTTCTGCGTTATCTGCACTCAGCTGCTTCCCCAGAACTCTGTGAGAGGGCGTGGCTAGGAAGCCCTGCCGCTGGGCTCCGCCCCCCAGCTCCACCTCCTGCACCTGAATGGTCACCTGCTGCTGCGCGAGCGTGCGGGCGGAGCCTGGCGGAGGCTGCTGATTGGACAGCGCCATGCGGGGGAGGCTGGTGGGGGGAGGGCTGGCGCTGGGAGACTGGTAGAGGGAGGAGCCATGCTGGAACTGAACCGCAGACGGCCCGCCTGTGGGAGGAGTTTAACACGTCAGCGTCACGAGCGACTGCATGTCAATCACACGACAGCTCCTGCTGACCGACACTGACCATGCGTCTGCATCATCCCCTGACTCCCCGGAGGACTCTGATTAGCTGGCCTGAAGAGGTGGTTGTTGGGATGCGTAGGAGGAGGACTGGAGGGCTGAATACGCAACCTGAGAGAGAAAGAAGCACAGCGATCAGCATCTGTCCATCTGTGAGAGTGTGAGTGTGTGTCAGTGAGTGAGTGTGAGAGTGAGCGCAAGAGATGTGATGTGTCATCAAGATGGCGCCGCGCATGGCAGCCACTGTGCTTGGCTCTCCAGTTGTTGTAGTGTTTTTGTTAGTTTTTCCTGTTTTTTGTTTGTCAAACATGATCAGTTTCACCAGGGAAGAACTGCTGAACATTCGACAGAACACACCACAAAATCTCCAACCTGTTTTCGACTATTCGGCGGAGCTGTGGCGCTGTTTAGACGCTTCAGGACGCGCAGACGGGGGAAGCGAGCCGGCGCGCTCGTGAAGCTCAGACAGCACGGATTTCGAATGCCGTTGCCTAGCACCCATCTGGCTAATCTCCACTCTCTACCCAACAAAACAGACAAACTTCTTCTGCTTTCCCGGTTAAACAAGGACTTTTCAAACTCTGCTGCTCTGTGTTTCACGGAAACCTGGCTGAACGGCGTAACAGTGTTAAAGAAGATGTGCTGTTCATATCTAGAAACGCTTTTCATCAACTGTAAACCTTTCGCCGCAGGAGTTTTGCTCGTTCATTCTCATGAGTGTCTACATTCCTCTGCAAGCGCACGTGAGCTCAGCTTTACAGAAACTCGCTGATCAGATCACAGACAAAGAACAACAACACCCAGACTCTGTTTTAATCATTCTAGGGGACTTTAATAAAGCCTATCTCTCCCGTGAACTGCCAAAATACAGACAGAATGTCACATGCCCCACCAGAGACAGTAATATACTGGATCACTGTTACACAACAATAAAACGTGCACATCACTTTACGACTCTCTGATCACTGTTTGGTTCATCTTATACCGACCTACAGGCAGAAACTGAAATCAGCTAAACCTGTATTAAGGACTGTAAAGAGATGGACTAATGAGACAGAGCGGGTTTTACAAGCCTGTCTCAACCTTACTGATTGGACTGTTTTTGAAGCTGCCGCAAAAGATCTGGACGAGCTCACAGAGACTGTAACATCTTATATCAGTTTCTGTGAGGATATGTGCATTCCTACCAGGACTCATCTAACTTACAACAACGACAAACCATGGTTCACTGCTACACTCAGACAGCTCCGTCAGGCCAAAGAAGATGCTCGCAGGAATGGGTACAGAGTCTTGTATAAACAGGCCAAATACACACTGGAAAAGGAGACCAGAGAGGCAAAGAGGAATTATTCCGATAAGCTAAGGATACAATTCTCTTCCAGTGACACGGCTTCAGTGTGGAAAGGTATGAAAGTCATCACCAATTACAAGACACCATCCGCAGCACTGTGGAGAATCAACAACTGGCAGACGATCTGAATGAGTTCTGCTGCAGGTTTGAAAAAACACCATTCACACCTCCTGCAACGGGAAAATACACATCCAACACCTGTACGATCAGCACTGGTGCCCCTCAGGGCTCTGTTCTCTCCCCACTGCTCTTCTCCCTCTACACCAACGACTGCACATCTAAAGACCGCTCTGTCAAGCTCCTGAAGTTTGCAGATGACACCACACTGATCGGCCTCATTCAGGACGGCGATGAGTCTGCTTACAGACAGGAGGTTAAGGAGCTGGCTGTCTGGTGCAGTCTTAACAACCTGGAGCTCAACACACTCAAAACTGTGGAGATGATCGTGGACTTCAGGAGAAACCCCCCTGCTCTCCCCCCACTCACCATCATGAACTGCACTATGACTGTCATTCAGATTCCTGGGCACCACCATCTCTCAGGACCTGAAGTGGGACATTCACATAGACTCCATTGTGAAAAAGGCCCAGCAGAGGTTCCTTCGGCAGCTGAGGAAGTTCAACCTGCCACAGGAGCTGCTGAGACAGTTCTACTCCGCCATCATTGAATCCGTCCTCTGCACTTCTGTAACTGTCTGGTTCAGCTCAGCTACCAAATCTGACCTCAGAAGACTACAGAGGGTAGTCCGGACTGCTGAGCGAATCATTGGTACAACCCTCCCCACTCTCCAAGAACTGTACTCATCCAGAGTGAACAAAAGGGCTGACAAAATCACTCTGGACCCTCACATCCAGCACACTCGCTCTGAACTGCTGCCGTCTGGTCGGCGCTACAGAGCTCTGAGCACCAGAACAACCGGCACAGGAACAGTTTCTTCCCTCAGACAATCCATCTCATGAACACTTGAACTCTTAACAATAAACATGAAACACACAACACTATCATACTTTTTATTTTTTATTTAACACATACTTATTACATTTCAAATTTGCACCTAACATACCTGTACATACTGAATTGTCTATTTTGTATATTGTGTTTGTGCTATTTTGCATATTGTCCATTTTGTATATTTGTACATTATTTTTTATTATCTGTGTCCTGTCCTGTCGCTGTTATTGTGTTGCACTGTGGAGCTACCGTCACTAAAACAAATTCCTCGTATGTGCAAACATTCCTGGCAATAAAGCTCGTTCTGATTCTGATTCTGAAGAGTGAGTGGGTGAGTGCGCATGCGAGAGTGTGTGAGAGCGAGTGTGAGTGTGTGCAAGAGTGTGAGAGTCTGTCAGTGAGTGAGTGAGTGTGTGTGTGAGAGAGTGAGTGCAAGAATGTGAGTGTGTGTATATGTGAGTGTGTGTGTGTCTGTCAGTGAGTGCAAGAGTGAGTGTGTGTGTATATGTGAGTGTGTGTGTGTCTGTCAGTGAGTGAGTGTGTGTGTGTGAGAGTGAGTGTGTGTGAGAGTGTGTGCAAGAGTGTGAGAGTCTGTCAGTGAGTGAGTGAGTGAGTGAGTGAGTGTGTGTGTGTGTGTGTGTGTGTGTGTGTGTGAGTGAGTGCAAGAATGTGAGTGTGAGAGAGCGTGTTCAAGAGTGTGAGTGTGTGAGAGTGAGTGCAAGAGTGAGTGTGTGTATATGTGAGTGTGTGTGTGTCTGTCAGTGAGTGAGTATGTGAGAGTGAGTGTGTGTGAGCGTGCATGCGAGAGCATGTAGGAGTGAGTGTGTGTGTGTATGCAAGAGTGTGAAAGTGTGTGTGAGTGAGTGTGTGTGAGAGTATTTGAGAGTGTGCGTGCGAGAGTGTGTGTGTGTGAGCGTGTGTGTGTGTGTGTGTGTGTGTGTGTGTGTGTGTGTGTGTGTGTGTGTGTGTGTGTGTGTGTGTGTGTGTGTGAGTGAGTGTGTGTGAGAGTATTTGAGATTGTGCGTGCGAGAGTGTGTGTGTGAGCGTGTGTGTGTGAGTGTGTGCGTGTGTGTGTGTGTGTGTGTGTTTTGTGAAAAGTCAGGACATAGATGTGTATAATGACGAGGGTATGGCAGGTATTACAAGGTGAAGGTGGCATCTCAGGACATTGACCCATGTCCCCACTTTTCAAAACGCTTATAAATCACTCAGAATGAGTTTTTTTGGGGAAAGTTGAAATGCACAGTCTCCTGTAAGGGGTAGGTTTAGGTGTAGGGTTGGTGTAGAGCAATAGCACATACAGTAAGTACAGTATAAAAACCATTACACCTATGGGATGTCCCCACTTTTCACAAAAACGAACATGTGAGTGAGTGTGTGTGTGTGTGTGTGTGTGTGTTCACCTCTGTAGCTGGTATGTAAGGTGACTGCTGGGCTGGTTTTCTCCATGTCCCAAAGACAGGGCCTGCAAACAGGAAGTCATCATGGTCACATCCCTTCATACACACAGTCAGGAGTGTGTGTGTGCGCGCATTTATTTAACACTATTAAACTGGCTGTTTCGTCATCAACACATCAAACCAAGCTGCATTCGTGTAACTGTAACTCTTCAATTGTTCGCTCCATAGAAATAATTCAAAATGCTCCTGACAGCAGATAACTTTACGGTAATGTCCTGATTTCTCTCAGCAAACCGCTCAGCAGATTTCAGGAAGCATGAAAAGGAAGAATATGAACGGAGAACACAACAGGTCAGAGTCTGAAGTCCAAAAAATCAGTGAAAATTGTGAAACCCAGTGTCACAAAAAGACTTGTACATATGTAATATAGTCTGGTTTTCAAGTAGAATTGTTAGATTCTTTCATTCATGTGTTTTAATTATTATTATTTTTTTTTAAATAAAAACCAGTAAAATGTATTCTATTTTTTTTTTTACTCTATTTAAATTCTATTTGCAAACTCTCAGCACACAATAATGGTCAATAACTGTAATTAACTTAACGCTAATTGTTTTCTGAAAAAAGGAAGACGACACCTTGCACTTGACGATATCATGTTTTAGAATTTTACAGTCAAAAGAATAAAATATGTAAAAACTACCTGCTAGCTGCAGGTTCTAAAGGGTTAACTGGTTAACTCTGGTCTCTGCTGTCTATCACAGTGTTCACAGGTAATGGGTCTCCTCTGGTTCTTCTGCTGTAATGATGGTCTTGATTTCAAAACTATCCCCTGGTTTCACAGACGAGGTTTAAGACTAGTCCCAGACTAAAATGTAATTCTGAGCTGTTTCAACTGAATGAAACTTGCACTGATTGATCTTAAAATATATCAATGCTGTTGTTTTGTCTCAAGATGGACACCAGTAATGTTTCTGTCTAAGGCACGTTTATAAAAATGACTTAAATGTCCTAATAGAACTATGGCCTAATCCTGGTTTAGTCTAAGCCCTGTCTGTGCAGCCAGGCCTAGGAGTTTCCTAACCCTAAGTAACTAAAATAATTACAATTAAAACTGAATTAAAACAGATTTAAGAGCTGATGGTCCTTCAGGGTTTCTGCTCTTTAGAACCAATCAATCTTTTCCAGTCGTTCATGATTCACTGGATCAGGATTTTAAACAATATTTTTACTCAATATCAGTCAAATGAAATATTTTAAAGCTCTGCATTATTAGAAAAATGTATATTTGTTATTAAATTGCCCGTGGCTTTTATTCAAGATTTGAATCATTTCAATTACTTCTCCAGGTCTAGAAATAACACTTTTGAAATATATCTGTGAGACCGTGAGAATCCTGGTTCTTTAAAGAGAAGAAACAGTTAAGAAACAAACTTAAAATAAGAAATAGCTTGATTTGTTTTATTGCTTTAAATCATTTGAAAAGTCTCCTGAGGGCCCCTGTTTGAGAACCACTGATTAATGGACTTCAGAAGTGAGTTACATCTGACAAAACCTGCCATCGGTCAAGTCCTTATTTAGAAAAGCGATTCATTAAGTAATAAATGTCCTTTTTAATGCGTTTAATAAACTAAAACTAAAACCATAAAAACCCATTTCTGTTACTTGAAAAAAATGAACCTCAAATGAAATACAGTAAAATATTAAAGGGTTAGTTCACCCAAAAATGAAAATTAGCCTGTGATTTACTCACCCTCGAGGCATCCTAGGTGTATGCCTTTCCTCTTTCAGATGAATCCAGTCGGAGTTATATTAGAATAGTAGGTTATATGTGATTGTTAGATTGGTCTATGTGTTGTGTTATGGTGTCTTGCTTGTTTGTTTTATGTAAAGCACCGTGGGTAACCCTTGTGGTTCTTTTAGTGGTGCTATATAAATAAATAAATAAACCAAACCAAACCATATTAAAAATTGTCCTTGCTCTTCCAAGCGTTTTCATTGCAGTCAGCGGGTGTCTCTGTTCATCAGTCCAAAACACGGCAAATAAAGTAGGGATGCAACGATACCATTTTTTCAGATGCGATCCGATCCAGAAAGTATCGGCCAGTTCCGATCCGATCAGATACCAGCGCAGTTGTTTTTTTTTTTAAATCAATGTAGAATTTCTATACTTCTGTGTCACTCTTTTGTGTGTTAAACACAATCTATTAGACAACTTAATTTTAATGAAAAAATATATAGGGGTAAAACGTTTGGTCATGCGTTTTGTAATATAAATCCAATCGCTCAAACCACTTCAGGAGGAGTTCTGGGCCGCATTCCAGACGAAACTGCACGTGTGTAAATGCATCTGGTTGTTGAAACCACATATGTAAATTTTACTCCTCCCAAAATGTAAAAAATAATAAACGTGTGAGACTGTTACAGGCTATGAAATTATAGTCAGATATGACTGCGCTAATGCATCACGCATCGCCGCGGACGAGTAGCTGAGCATCTCTTCAGCAACACGACGCACAAACTTTTATAAAATCTAAACATTTAGTGAAATAACATTATTTAGCAGGGGACAAATAAAAGTGAATGTGAGGAGGACTACATCTGGTAAAATGTTACACATTGCTCTTTGTATTGTTGTAAAATACATTAATGAAAACAAGTAAATGTATTTATTTATAAGTATAAACGACAAAATTAAAAGACATTTCTTTTAAATGTATAGCACAGTAATGAAGGCAGCAGATAGAGGAGTCCTATCTATCATATGTTGCTGCCTCCTCCATTACTGTGCTATACATTAGATTATTAATAGCCTTGATAGGACAGAACAAGAAACGCTATAAATAATCTTTCATTGCGCAAAAGCATTATAATAGAATGACGCGCTTGAAGCAGCAGGAGTCGCAGCTCCGGACAGAGAAGTTCAAAGCTCAAAGGAAAGAGACATTGATGCGTAACTTATTAAATCTGTGCGATAGTTTATTGAGCCTTTTCTTTTAACAGTTTTAAATTGTAGTCATTGTGCACTCTTTGAGAGAGTTTCGTCATCTTGACTGTCGTAACCGAACGTGACACGCAGTTTGAATGCTGAATGGATGACAGACAGACGCGGCGGAGAGAAGAGTTTACGTGACCTTGAGTTTTAACGACTTAAATATTCATCTGTACCTCACATTAAACTATGGAACGGCTTCAGAGCACTTGGACTTTGAATTTATGGTGCTTTATAATGTTTTTGTGGTTTCGTGGGGCTTAAAAATAACACAATAGTACACGCACAATATCGGGTTTGGATCGGTCTCGTCTGACCGATACCTGATCCGCAGAAAATGCCAGTATCGAGCCGATACCGATCCTGAATATCGGATCGATGCATCCCTAAAATAAATCGCATCCATCCATAATAAAACGTGCCTCACACGGCTCCAGGGCGTGAATAACGGCCTCCTGTAGCGAATCCATGCGTTTTCGTAAGAAAAATATCCATATTTCAATCGCAATAAACACTTTTCAGGAGGCCTTTATTCACCCCCCGGCGCTGTGTGAGGCACGTTTTATTATGGATGGATGCGCTTTATCTGACGTGTTTTGGACTGTTGAACGGAAACACCCGTCCACTGCAATGAAAACGCTTCGAAGAACCAGGACAATTTTTAATATAACTTCAACTGGATTCGTCTGAAAGAAGAAAGTCAAATATACCTAGGATGCCTCACAGGCTAATTTTCATTTTTGGGTGACCTAACCCTTTAAAAAACTTAAACATGTTTGAGCTAGTTACCAAAACATTTTTCAATTTCATTTAGTAATTTTTAGTTAAAACTTGATGCACTAACAAAACTGGAAAAAAACAAAACACAAAATATAGACAAAAAAAAAATACAAATCAACAAAATGGCAAAAGTACACAACAAAATGACTAAAACTGAAAAATGGACACAGAGAAGTGAATTGTAACTGGCAGTATTAAACCGTGAGCGAGCCGGACCTGTATTTGCTGGTGTAGGATCTGCTGTTCTTGCTGGTAGAGGACATGCTGTTGCTGTGTGTGCTCCATCAGCCGCTCGTCCTGCGAAGCTGCGTACATCTTCTGAAGCTGCTCACACTCCTGCACACACACACACACACACTCACACTCATGTTTGTTTTTGTGAATTGTGGGGACATTGTACTATGGCATAATGAGCACACTCGCGCCCTAAAGTCAAAGATACTAGAAAAGGTAGTATCCATTTCCAGTCAGGATTTAGATCGTATCATAGTACTGAGACTGCTCTCATTAGAGTTACAAATGACCTGCTTCTATCATCTGATTGTGGTTGTATCTCTTTATTAGTTCTACTGGATCTTAGCGCTGCGTTCGACACTATCGACCACAACATTCTTTTGAATAGACTACAAAACTTTGTTGGCATTAGTGGAAGTGCCTTAGCATGGTTCAAATCGTACTTATCTGACCGCCATCAGTGCGTAGCAGTGAATGAAGAGGTATCATATCGATCACAAGTGCAGTATGGAGTAGGGATGGGCGATATGGGCTTAAAAGTATATCACGATATTGCTGGTATTTTATTGCGATAACGATATCAATGACGATAATTCAGGGAATCCTGTTTCTTTAGAGAAAAGTATTATGTTTCCTATTTTTACTCAGAATAGGGTGTTGTGAGCATTACTACATGTTTTGACTGTTTAATTCACACTGGAAACTCCACATATGTTTATCTGTGTTCTTCAATCTTGGGTATTTTTTTATAAGGAAATTATATGTATAATGCAATGCTAATCGACATGGCCTTTATCACTGTATATAATACTATCATTCTGTAATATGAAACCATGTCTGGTCACAAAAAGAAGTTAATTCAAACACTCAACTATGTTATTAAGTTAATTTGGACAAACAGCATGTCAATAAATGATATCTTTGTTGGACATCAGGTTTGTAAACAGGCTCATACACATGCAAAACTGTATCACACACATGCTACTGTAGTACATTTATTCAGAACGGTTTTTTCTTGTGTGCACAGTACAGCCCTAACCAAACCAGGTCCAGACTGTAGAAGGAGCTCCTCATCAAGGTTATTATAGTTTTTATATTTTTTTTATTCGTTTTATTTTAATATCGTTTTCAAATTTGCTATGAAATTTAGTTTAGTTTTTATTTGTTTCATTAATATTTTTGTTAGTTTTTTTTTTTGCGCACATTTTTATTTAGTTTTATATAGTTAGTTTCAGTTTTAATTAAAGTATAGCAGAATCAACAGATCACTCCAGAGTGAAGGCCAAAGAAAGACTTAGCATAATTTAACCTTAGTGAGGCAAACGTTTATAGCGACAAAATTATCCCATGCTGAGATTGATAGATGGTAAAAGTAGCCTATACAAATATACACCAAAGGATGCGAGCCTTTTTACTAAATAAATCTACACAAGTTGCACTTAATGTCATATCTAATGGTGTGTTGAGATATTTAATATGAAAATAAACGTAGCCTAATTTGGTTATATGTCTTTTTTCTTATTTAACCATAATCGTGATATTGTAACTGTCGTGCCTTGCGCACTTTTCCGTGAACATCCGCACATAAATCATAACTGGGACTAATGAAATTCAATAATAACGGCAATCGTAGGCCTATTTAAAGGCTCACATTTGAATATGTTATTTTCTTTATTTATGAAGAATTATAAGCGTGTGTATGATGTGATTTATCCTTTGCATATTTATTTGTTCAAAAGTTTGGCAGTGATCACAAGATGTTACGGCACGTTTTGTATTGTTTAAAGAAAGGTGCATTCTCATTTTTTCTTCTTCTGTTAATTATCATGTTGCGTATCTTTATTTCTTCAAAACACCAACTTGCCTAATGATGGTTTGATTGCTTGTGTTATATGAGAAAATTAATAAGTTTGCCTACCTGATGTTGTAGATTAATGCGGGTGCGGTTCGGCTCGGGACTCGCGGTCTTTATGTCAAACGGTTCTGGTACAGAAATAAATTAGAGCTGCTGTCGGGTAACGGGTCGGTGTTCTGTTAAGTTCTGCTGGTGCACGTTTACCAAACCGGACCCGTGCAGGACTCTGCTGTAAACCGCTTGCGTCTCTCCGTCAGAGATGCGCCATTCACATGTATTTCCCATACCGCCACACAGCCAAGGGGTGAGAACGTAATGATTACGAAAACGATCATTTATTTTTGTTAATTATTATTTTATTTCAGTTAGTTAATCAATAACTGTTGTTAGTTTCGTTTTGTTTATCAAATATTTTGACATTTTTATTTTATTTCAGTTTATGAAATTGTTTTTTCATCAATCGTTTTTGTCTTAGTTTTATTTTTCGTTTACGAAAATAACCTTGCTCCTCATTTAGCGATAAACTCCTCAATTTCAAGTCCACCTTCAACAACTATATGTCAACAACTAGACTTTATCGTTATTATCGCGGAAGACACATTTTTATCGTGGGGAGAATTTTTAACAGTATATCGCAAACGATAAGATATCGCCCATCCCTAGTATGGAGTACCTCAAGGCTCAGTACTAGTGCTGTTACTTTTCACGCTTTACATGTTACCCTTGGGAGATATTATCAGGAGACATGGTGTTAGCTTTCACTGTTATGCTGATGATACTCAGCTCTATATTTCTTCGCGGCCCGGTGAAACACACCAAATTGAGAAACTAACGGAATGCATAGTCGATATAAAAAACTGGATGACGAGTAATTTCTTACTGCTAAATTCTGAAGAAACAGAGGTGTTCATTATCGGACATAAAACCACCACATGTAATAACCTAGAACATTATCTAACACTTGATAGCTGCTCTTCATTTAAAAATATATCTAAATTGAGACCTATGCTCTCAAAGTCAAATGCAGAAATGTTAGTTCATGCGTTTATGACCTCAAGGTTAGACTATTGTAATGCTTTATTGGGTGGTTGTTCTGCACGCTTGATCAACAAACTACAGTTGGTCCAAAATGCAGCAGCTAGAGTCCTTACTAGAACCAGGAAATATGACCATATTAGCCCGGTTCTGTCAACACTGCACTGGCTCCCTATCAAGCATCGGATAGATTTTAAAATCTTGTTAATTACTTATAAAGCCCTGAATGGTTTAGCTCCTCAGTACTTGAGCGAGCTCTTATCGCATTATAGTCCTCCACGTCCGCTGCGTTCTCAAAACTCTGGCCGTCTGATAATACCTAGAATATCAAAATCGACTGCAGGCGGCAGATCCTTTTCCTATTTAGCACCCAAACTCTGGAACAGTCTACCTAATCTACCTGTTCGGGAGGCAGACACACTCTGTCAGTTTAAATCTAGATTAAAGACCCATCTCTTTAGCCTGGCGTACACATAACACACTAATACGCTTCTATTATTCAAATCCGTTAAAGGATTGTTAGGCTGCATTAATTAGATCAACCGGAACCAGGAACACTCCCCATAACACACGATGTGCTCGTTACATCGTAAGAAGAATGGCATCTACGCTAATATTAGTCTGTTTCTTGCTTACTCCGACGTCACCATAGCCACCTGATCCAGTCCGTATCCAGATCAGATGGTGGATCAGCACCTAGAGACGACCTCTACAGCCCTGAACGTCAGAGATCAGGACACCTAGATGAGCCCCAGAGACAGATCCCCAGTGAAGACCCTGTCTCCTAGACAGCCATCGGGACAAGACCATGGCAACCAGATGAGTCCTCTGCACAATCTGACTTTGCTGCAGTTGGAACTGAACTGCGGGTTTCGTCTGGTCAGAGGAGAACTGACCCCCGACTGAGTCTGGTTTCTCCCAAGGTTTTTTCTCCATTCTGTCACCGATGGAGTTCTGGTTCCTCTGGCTTGCTCAGTTGGGGACACTTAATTTCCAGCGATATCGTCAACTTGATTCCACAGATACTATTTAAACTGAACTGAGCTGGACGATGACAATGATGAATTCAATAATGAAATGCCTTTAACTGAAAATTGAGTGTCTAATCTTGTCATTTGACATTATTGACACACTATTTTCCTATTTTGATATTGGAAAGTAGCTTTGACACAATCTGTATTGTTAAAAGCACTACATAAATAAAGGTGACTTGACATCCCATAAGCGTAATGGTTTTTATACTGTACAAACTGTATATTCTATCGCCCTACACCAACCCTACACCTAAACCTACCCCTTACAGGAAAATACTGGCAATTTTTGAATTTCATAAAACACCGTTTTGTATGTTTTTTAAGCCTTTTGTTTTATGGGGACACAGGAAGTGTCTTCATAAACCATGTTTACGTTGTAGTACCCATGTTATTATACACATTTGTGTCCTCATAAACCATACATACCAGTACACACACACACGCACACACACACACGTCACTAAGTGTCCACATGCATCTAGAGATGTAACGGTATGAAAATTTCTTATCACGATTATACAGGCATGTGATCAGCTAGAGACAAAAAAGAAGGAAAATCTGATCACGCCCACAAGCCACGCCCCCAGCACTTCTTATTAAAAATATATATTTTAGCACATTAAAAGATATATCTTATATTGTAATAATACATACTATTGTCCTGTAAAAAATAAACATCAGCATTTAACAATTATGATAACAATATAATATAGTATATTATAATAAAGTACTATAATATTATTGTAAAGTATATAGAATTATTAAAGCACTTCCAAAAGTTTGGAAACATTACAATTATTAATGGTTTTGAAATAAATATCTTCTGCTCATCAAGGCTGAATTTACTTGATCAAAATAATGTAAAAACAAAAAACAGCAATATTGTGAAATATTACTACAAATTTTTAAAAAAGTTTTAAATTTTAATATTATAAAATGTAATGTTATTTCTGTGAGCAAAGCAGAATTTTCTTCATCATTACTCCAGTTTTCAGTGTCACGTGATCTTTTAGAAATCATTACAATTTATTTGACTCAAGAAACATTTCTGATTATTATCAATGTTAAAAACTATTTTGCTGCTTCGTATTTTGTGTGGAAATGGTGATACACTTTATTTTCAGGATTTTTTGATATATATAAAGTTTAATGAACAGTATTTATTTGCATTGATCAAATATATTAATTAAATTGGTTAATGCATTTATTAAATAGAAATCATTTTAAATGTCTTCACTCGCTTTTTATCACTTCAATGCATGATCAATAAAAGCAATTTCTCTCTCTTTTTTTAAATCTTAAATGTTTGAGTGGTATCATTGTTTCCACAAAAATATTGTGCAGCAAAACTGTTTTTAACATTGATAATAATCAGAAATGTTTCTTGAGCAGCAAATCAGCATATTAGAATGATTTCTGAAGATCATGTGACACTGAAACTTCTCTTTGTAAACAACAACAGATTTACAAACGTTTCTAATGATGAATTCCCAAATGCAAATTAAAGCGGCTCAAACCAAGCACAGCGCAGCTGAATCGAAACTAAACCGTACTGTAACAGCAGACATGTAGCGCGTCAGACTACAGCCTGTTATATAATTACATCACAACCGCTGCGAATTTTATGACAGCACTAGCAATCTCAAATACTCAGCGCCATTCAGCTGATTCTACTGGCGTTTGGTGCTTTGAGTCATTGGAACTGTCCT